>NC_074704.1:27528322-27610822 GCF_029448725.1 Salvelinus fontinalis | reverse complement strand
AGAATTTCTTTACAAAAGAGCTCAACTCTTTTCTTAAAAAGGGTTAGAATAATAAAATGGCCATACAAAAACTTAATAAAGAGTAAGATGTAAATAAAACATATTTCAATAAACAAAAACTGATATGAAACATGACATCATAAAAACAAGAGATTTTACCTTGTATTCTTTTAGTGGTTCATTTAAAAAAGAAAAACTCTCACATCATTTAAAATAATGTTTGTGCAAAAACATATGCAAACTTTAACTATACTTAAAAGAGCTGTAAAACTCAATGTTGGAGTTATTAGACTGTCCAGTTTTTCCTAGGTATTACTTGGTGCCGCTTGACTTCCCAAAAGTAGTGCTATAATATAAATATGTATTATGAAGTAGTGGAACATATTTAAGTATCAGTTATGGATACATACATACACTACATGACCAAAAGTATGTGGACACCTGGTCATCGAACATCTCATTCCAAAATCATGGGCATGAATATGCAGTTGACCAGCTCTAGCTGGGCAGAAATTTGACAAAATGATTTGTTGGAAAGGTGGCATCCTATGACAGTGCCACGTTGAAAGTCACTGAGTAAGGCCATTCTACTGCCAATGTTTGACTATGGAGATTACTCGGCTCTGCTTGATTTTATACACCTGTCAGCAATGGGTGTGGCTGAAATAGCCGAATCCACTAATTTGAAGGGGTGTCCACATACTTTTATATATATAGTGTATATTTGTATCATGAAATAGTGGAACATTGTACAGTCAAATGAGTGGGATTGACCAAAGACTTTTCCTCTTTCCGAGGCAAAACATGAGACACCTTGACGGTCAGCAATGCATGAGGATAAAATATACTGTAACATACACTGTTGTTAAAATCAGCTACCACTGAAGATGAACAAAAAATACATAAAATGTAATACCATAGATGTAGCATCTAATCGCAAGTGAAGCCATAGTTTTCAAAGGGTTGAAATTGACAAATGGGGTTACACAGTATCCCTTATCAGCGCATGCACACACAAACACACACACTTTCATCCAAATGAAATGCATTTTCGTGTCAAGTCACATTAGACAACACGAACATACTAGGTCAAAAGACGGAGGCGAAATAACTAAGGAAGGAATCTGATGTTTTGACTTCCAAGTTCCTTCCGGTGTCCTGCATAGCCTCGACTGACGAGGCACAGGGCGTTATTTCCCTCATAGGTCTACGAGAAAACACACCTCATGAAAAAAAACATCAACACACAATACAGAAACATTGCTGACATGAAAACGGTCCCTCACAATGCACCCAGGGTCAATCCTGACAATTCCCTAAAAACCAATGAAGCCCGTGGCCCTTTTTGACTCAACGCTATGAGTGGGTCTATCTTTAAAGAGAGTATAAAAACAGAGAACAGTCGACAGCAATTTGTTCATCGCTGAATACCGGCACGCTAGTTTCGTAAAGGGATTGCTGTCTTTCAGAATGGATGAAGTTAGAAAAAAAGAACCACTTCAAAGTCACCGGTAAATAGTTTTAAGAACCGAGCAACGCACTGGGGAATTCTTATACCCTTTTCACACTACTGTACCAAGCCAAACTGTACTATGTGTTCAACTGCATTTTCTTTTCACCTGGTCGTTTTGAACACAGTTCCAGCAACTATAATGGATGCTTAACCAGGCCAGTGCAGTACAGCTTGGATCAACTCAGTAGTAGTGTGAGAAGGGTATTACTGAAAACTACACTGCTGAGCCCTTTGCAGAGACAGTAGGTTAATCAGGTGTGTTAGAGCAGGGCACTGGGAACAAGACATTTGTTTCCATCTTTCCTTGTCCTCCCCCTCTCTCTCACTCTTCTCTCTCCTATTCACGTTTGTGTCCAGAAATTCTTGCATGCACCTACGGCCCTCTTCACAAATTCACAAGTGAAGTCCCTGCATTGAACTCGTCTGAGGATACATCCCACTCTCTGATGAACGCCTCTCGTTATACAGTGCCAAGTTTCTTGGTAACTGATTGTCCCTATTCTGTTTCCGTAAAATGCGCTTCGAAATCAAAAAAGGCAAGTATACTAGCTTGAAAGTAGTGTATCAAAAACTTAAGTCACTTTTCTCAATAAAAAAAAAAGAGAACGAAATACATCTCTCCATAGCAAGAGGGGTTCCTCTGCAAATTTCACAGCAATTCCTCTCTTAGCATCCCACCCTTTCCCTTAAATATCAGTAACACACACTGCCTCCCGGCACACACTGCCAACACACTCCAATGCACCCCTTCAATCTTCTTGCATTATATACAGGACATTTACCAATATAGGATTTCACAGAAATAATAATATAGTAACAAAACAAAGTGCCAACAGAGCTGCCATTACCGGTGGCCATTATAAGTGTCTAACCACAATATACACTATTATACTTAAAAAGGCAGCATACATTTTTTCCCTTCTTTTTTTGCTGGTGTATATAACAGTAACATTTGACGTTGACAACAACATCCATTTTATACTGGGAACACAGGTTTGTAATAGGACAGTTTCCACAGGAAAAGGACTAGAAGGTTTGTTTACGTTTTTTGCTTAGTCAGAGCAGCCTCGGCTGGGTTCCAATCTGGTGGATTACTCCCAGCTTTCCCCACTACCTTCTGTAACTTGGAGAGCCCATGGAGAGTTGGATTCATTTCAAACTTAGACTTAGAAATCTATTTCTAATAATTGAATTTTGAAACATTGGGAACCAGCATATAAGGACCTATAATCTTCACTTGATGGAGCTGTTACCATATTTATAGCCTCAATATCTAGTAAATACAAATATCAAAAGAACATAAAGGAGAGGAGTGATTTTTCAGAATGGAATCCAGCTTGTCTCTCTCTATGGGAGATAAGGGCTGTTCTGGGGTCAGGGTTTAGAGAGAAGGGAGTAGCTGCAGCCCAATATGTCGACCGGAGTATGGGCGAGTGGGTGTGTCGAAAGGAAAGTAGTGGGCGTGTGGAAAGGAGTGGGTGTGTCGAAAGCGCTCTGCTATAGGTTAGACCACTGGTTCTCAATCCTAGTCCTGGGGACCCAAAGGGGTGCACATTTAGATTTTTGCTCTAGCACTACAAATCTGATTCAAATCATCAAATCCTCACGAGTTGATCATCTGAATCAGCTGTGTACTGCTAGGGAAAAAACAAAAATGTGCAGCTCTTTGGGTCCCCAGAACCAGGATTGAGAATCAGTGGGTTAGACGATTTATTTTTGTTCCGGTTCTTACCACACAACTATCGTACAGAGAGAGTTTGGACTTGAGTTTGATTCGTATTTCGCTGTTAGTTTTACACAAATAATTGTACCTTTTAAGTTGTAAAACTGACAATTGTTTATTTTTTTATTAAAAGTACTGATGATGGGTGTACTATTGCTTGCATGCGTATGCTCACTGTGACTGTCACCCTGATATTGGCTACTAAATAGCTACTTCTCACGCCGGGACAGTAGTGCTTGGCAAAGCAGGAGCAAGGACACGGTGTCCAGGTGTTGTTGCCCTTCATGCCCTGCCCATTGAGTAGACTGTATGTATGTATCAAATGTGAAATCTCAATGGTTATCAATATTAGTTATTTCTTGTGTAGGCTTCTATCCTATTGGAAACAAAATCATGGGAGAGAAAAAAAATTGCCATGTTAGCTACCGCTGGTCGGTGGCTTATTGACTCGTATCAGCCATGCAAAACGGTCTTGAGTGGCAATTAGCCGATGCCCAATTAGCTGATTAGCTTTCCATACACCCACTCCTTTCGACACACCCGCTTGCCCATACTCCGGTCGCCATATTGGGCTGCAGCTACCCATACTTGGGTTTAGGTGGCAGTGATATGTCACATGGCAGGCTTGGTGTAGCCGAAGATGCCAACAGGGAAGTGCTTGACGTGAGTGGGCCACTGGGCGGCCAGCTGGAAAAACTTGACGTCATTCCACTCCACACCGTCAATGGACACTATAGAGAGAGAGAGAGAGGAGAGAGATGCAAAAGTGTTCATTATCAACCACTAGGTGGCAATATTGCACATCTTAAAGACTCAAATTGAATTGAGGCTATTCAGAGTATTCACATGAACCTATGTGTGTGTATGTCTCCAGCACATACTCTACAGTGTGTGTATAAACAGAATGAGTATGTCGTGTACATGTATTATTGAACATGTGGGTGCGTGCTTGCGTTGAAGGGATGCAGAGTGGGATGTGTGGGGAGGGCTGTGGCGGTCGTGACATTTCGTCAGCCGTTTATTGTCGAATTACTGTCGGTCTCGCGGTAATTTGCCGTTAATTAACATAAACACGTTCAGCCTCCACGCATACGCGCTGCTGATGTGCGCCTTTGGAACATCTACATTTAATAGACACACCACCACAATGAATCTATTATTTCTTTTAGGCAGGTCTAAGGAAACATTATTATACAAAGAAAATGTATTTCAGAAGAAGAGAATATGTGTCATCTGGCTATGCTCCGCGCCATAGGCTGTAGGCTAGTTTATTTAGCAGACAAGATATGCTTATAAGTCCCGTGACATTATGATTTTATAATAATAAGAATATCATTTGAATTTAGCTGAATAAAATAGAAAGGATATTTGTCCTATTCCAGTGCGAGTGCACATATTAAGTGGCTTTGTTGAGTGTAAAAGTGATCATTTGAAACAGGTCCTATACGCTAGATTTAGAGTTATTTGATAACTTAAGTTGTGAATGATACAAACCTTAGAATGTCTCAGAAATCCAAACATACATGGGCTGCATGATGTGACGATAGGCTATTGATGATTTGAGAAAGTCGCAAAAAAAAGCTTGCGCTCTGATCCTAGACTCAGGCTGCACACGCTGCTCTCTCATCAAGTGCACTCAAATAGTAAATGAGAGGCCGCTTTCCACGGTTCGTTTTTCCAATCACGCCGGGTAGGCTATTCCGGTTTTATAGTGGAGCATGTGCTTAATATGAGCAGCTGAGAAATAAATATAGTAGCAGCTGGGATCCTCCTCTTTTTGGTGGAAACCATAGTAACGTTTTCACAACTAAACATATTTCAGTTATATTGTTGACAGCCCCTCTCTCTGCATGCTGGAGAAATTAATGAAGGAGAGAGAGGAGGAGATGGAGAAGCATGGTGGTGAGATTCTGTGGCTAAAGGAAATGTCAGCCTATTAGTTGTGGAAATATAAAAAAATGACCAGGCTAATCAAATTCAAATACAAATTCACTATAATTGTAGGCCAACTATGTAAGCCACCCTGCACAATCAATGGACCAACAGCATCGCCTAGGCCTACACATTCTCTCCCAGACTCATTGATAGAACGTTTGGAGCGTAGCATAAAGGTAACCAGTCCATCCAGTATGCTTAATAATACAGTCCACATTCAAAGGCGATTACTAGAACTTGTTTCATTTTGGAGCATAGGCTAGAGAAGACCAATTACTGTTTCTACAACTTAAATCTATCTTGTTTTTTAAGTTTTTATGCCGTGCGTAATAGGCCTATTGCGGTAGGCTTTGTATTATATAATGGCACAATCATGATTTGAATTTCAGTTTTTTTTCCTCAGGCTTGGACTCATATATAGGCCTATGCGTATGCAAACGCTCTAATATGCGTATGGGTGTTTTGAATTAATCATCACCTTAGAAAGTGCTGTCAATTTCATTATGTTAGGCTTTGAAACAACATCCACAGCGACCATGTTTCCCACTCCGTTTCAACCTACAGTTGAACTTTCTTCAAATTGATCAATCACAGTGAGGTGAGTTTTAAAAGCATCATACTGTTTTGATGATACGTGTTTGATGTGATTTTTCGATTCTATTAGCACTGCTGTGAGAGTGGTTAGAGGGACAATCGAGCGCGAGTTGGGTACTACTAACACATGTCCAGAGGAGATTAACGTGACTCAACGGTCACGTGGAATTTGACTGCGGTCATGACTCATGACTGCAGGTGTGGCGGTAATACGGTCAGCAGTACTTGATTTGGACTGAAATAGATGACCGTACTCATTTTGGGTGCAGGTACTTGCTTATATTTAGGTGCAGGAGCTCCACAATACTTTGAGCAAATGTTCTATTCGAGGAACAGGAGCTCAAGTAGTAGAATATGTGATGTGCCAGTACTCAGCTCTGGTGAGCTCCTGCCCAAGTCAAGCACTGACGGTGACGGTCACCGCAACAGCCCTGTGTGTGTATGCTTACGTGTGTGTGAGTGTGTTTGTCAGGCCTGTACCTCTCAGCATGGTGTGCTGGTGTTTGGCAGTGCAGATCAGCCTGCTGATGCCCTCGATCACCTGGCTCTTGGAGTCCACATCCTTCTCCTTGGGCTTTTTACTCAGGAATATCACTGCTCATCAAAGTGTGAGAAAGTGAAGAGAGAGAGAGGACATCAGTAAAATTAAGAGATCATTTGCCTTACACGGTACAAAATAAAATATTTATTTTACAATTATTATATTTCTTTTTACTAAAGATGTAAAGGTAAAAGGTAAATACGTATTTTTCATGACGACATAAAACACAAAATCTGGTTGTTGCTGTATTTGGCCAGATAACTAGATTACAACCAGAAAAAGACGTCTTCTTCACCAGGCACACATTTTCATAAAGAAAAACCATAACATGCTATGAGTTGTAAGGTCGCATTAACGCTTAACGGGTAATAACGCATTACACTCTTCGGCTCTCAGTGAAGCGACACCCACCTTTCTTGTTCTTCTCCTTCATGACGACCGTCATGGCCATGCCGGGAGGAGGGGTCAGCTCGCCCCCGTTGGGGATGCGGGACACCTGCAGCGAGCGGAAGTTGCTTTTCAGGGTATTCTTGATGCCCACGTCTCGCTTCTCGCCTTCCTTCTTCTTGTCGACGCCGTGACATGCCCAGTAGTCCACCTGGAGCCCCATCACCTCCCCGCCCGTCACCGGAGAGCTGCACGGCGGAGGGATATGGGAGAGAAACGTCACAAGAACGTTTTGTATGCATGAAAGGGAAGAAAAAAGCACAAACTGCACGGTAGAGTATCATCTGAACTTGTGTGGGGCTGTAGCCAGTTTAGTTTATTATGTACAACTTACAGGTCAAGTCATAAAAAGGATGAAGAGAAAGGGTACAGTAGAGCTCCAGTGAAAGACTGGAACACAGAAGACAAGTGGTCGTTCCCCCCTTCCCTCACCCTACCCAACATCTGGTCTCCAAGGAACATCTGGATGGAGAAAGGTCATTAATCTGGGAGTGGCAAGAAAGTGGGGTGGGGTGTTGAAGGATGGCTATCCTTTGTCACTCACTCCAGATTGGTCTATCTTTTGCCATTTCAATTAATAACATATAGTTTACAAATGCCTCATGAGCATAGTTCAACTGCCCTACCCCATCAGAACCCAAAATATAATAAGAAACTAATTCATGTGGAAGGTGTGGTCTGTACCTTCTGAAATTGTTTTAGTGGCTACTGTGGCCAGTGGGCTTCTGTCGGGGTTCAGATCAAATAATGGTTATGAGGGAATGAAAGAGACATTAATTAACAAGACAGCTAGGGTACAGTACGTACCCGGCTCCGGCGAGGGTGGCTGAGACGGAGGGGGAGGGGGGCGGGGTGCAGGTCAGGTCCTTCATGTAGGGTGGTCCCGGCTGGGGGGGAGGGGAGGCCAGCATATTGATGCTCCCCATCACAGCATCATCAGAGTCCACTGGGGATTAGGGAGGAGGAGGTTTTGTTAACGTCTTTAAGTAACCAGAAAAATGCATCTTTATCTGGTTTATTCGGGTTATCTAACCAGTTAACAACCAATATGACGTCTTGATCTCGTCATGAAAAAGGCGCAACAGTGGTTGTAAAAGAGTTATATGATGTCTTTTAACCAGAAAACCATTTTACAAGAAAAATATTACATGATTAAGACGTCATGCATACAGTATTTTGCCTGCAGGACCCCTTATCTCTCAGTCTTCCCTTCTTCCTCCCATCTCATTCGAAACAACGGATTATCAGACAACACAAAGCAAACAGGGTCAAAGGAAAATAAAGAGTAAGATGTCTTACTTGAGGTTGAAAGGTTGTGCTCAACGATGCCCACTTTCACCAGCTGTGGGGGGACAAAAACCACGATTGAGATTTACATTTTGGTAATTTAACAGACACTCTTACCCAGTCAGTACATTTAACCAAGGTACAATACATGACCAAAAGTGTGTGGACACTTGCTTGTCGAACATCTCACTCGTGCATTAGTGAGGTCGGGCACTGATGTTGTGCGATAAGGCCTGGCTCGCAGTTGACGTTCCAATTCATCCCAAAGGTGTTCGATGAGGTTGGGGTCAGGGCTCTGTGCAGGCCAGTCAAGTTCTTCCACACCGATCTCGACAAACCATTTCTGTATGAACCTCGCTTTGTGCACGGGGGCAATGTCATGCTGAAATAGAAAAGGGCCTTCCCCAAACTGTGCCACAAAGTTGGAAGAACAGAATCGTCTAGAATGTCAGTGTATGCTATAGCGTTAAGATATCCCTATACTGGAACTAGGGGGCCTAGCCCGAACCATGAAAAACAGCCCCAGACCGTTATTCCTCCTCCACCAAACTTTACAGTTGGCACTATGGTAGCGTTCTCCTAGCATCAGCCAAACCCAGTTTAGTCTGTCAGACGGTGAAGGGTCATTCATCACTCCAGATAATACATTTCCACTGAACCAGAGTCCAACAGTGGCAAGCTTTACACCACTCCAGCCGACGCTTGGCATCGTGCATGGTGATCTTAGGCTTGTGTGCAGCTGCTCGGCCATGGAAACCCATTTCATTAAGCTCCCCATGAAGAGTTATTGTGCTGACGCTGCTACCAGAGGCAGTTTGGAACTCGGTAGTGAGTGTTGCAACAGAGGACGAAAGATTTTACACGGTACATGCTTCAGCACTCGGTTGTACCGTTCTGTGAGCTTGTATGGCCTACCACTTCGCGGCTGAGCCGTTGTTGCTCCTAGACGTTTCCACTTCACAATAACAGCACTTACAGCTGACCAGGGTTAGAAATTGACAAACGGACTCAACGTCAACAGCGAAGAGGCGACTCCGGGATGCTGGCGTTCTAGGCAGAGTTCCTCTGTCCAGTGTCTGTGTTCTTTTGCCCATCTTAATCTTTTCTTTTTATTGGCCAGTCTGAGATATGGCGTTTTCTTTGCAACTCTGCCTAGAAGGCCAGCATCCCGGAGTCGCCTCCTCACTGTTGACGTTGAGACTGGTGTTTGCGTGCACTACTTAATGAAGCTGCCAGTTGAGGACTTGTGAGGCATCTGTTTCTCTAACTAGACACTAATGTACTTGTCCTCTTGCTCAGTTGTGCGCACTGGGGCCTCCCACTCCTCTTTCTACTCTGGTTGGAGTCAGTTTGCGCTGTTCTGTGAAGGGAGTAGTACACAGTGTTGCACGAGATCTTCAGTTTCTTGGCATTTCTCACACAGAATAGCCTTCATTTCACAGAACAAGAATAGACTGGCGAGTTTCAGAAGAAAGTTCTTTGATTCTGGCCATTTTGAGCCTGTAATCGAACCCACAAATGCTGATGCTGTCACGCCCTGATTTGTTTCACCTGTCCTTGTTATTGTCTCCACCCCCTCCAGGTGTTGCTTATTTGTCCCAGTGTATTCATCCATGTGTTTCCTGTCTCTCTGTGCCAGTTCGTCGTTTCCAAGTCAACCAGCGTTTTTCCCATTATCCTGCTTTTTGCATTCTCCTTTTTCTAGTCCTCACGTTTTTGTCCCTTTCCTGTTTCTGGACTTTGTTCCCACCTGCCTTGACCATGAGCCTGTCTGCCATTCTGTATCTCCTGGACTCTGATCTGGTTTTGACCTTTTTTTCCTGTCCACAACCACTCTCTTGCCTACCCCTTTGGATGAATAAATATTGTAAGACTCCAACCATCTGCCTCCTGTGTCTGCATTTGGGTCTCACCTCGTGCCTTGATAGATGCTCCAGATACTCAACTAGTCAAAAAAAGGCCAGTTGTATTGCTTCTTGAATCAGATTTTTTTTGCACAGTTTTCAGCTGCACTAACATAATTGCAAAAGGGTTTTCTAATGATCAATTACCCTTTTAAAATGATAAACTTGGATTAGCTAACACAACCTGCCATTGGAACACAGTGAGGGTTGCTGATAATGGGCCTAGTTGCTGATAATGGGCCTCTGTACGCCTTTTTTAATCTACCGTTTACAGCTATATTAGTCATTTACAACATTAACAATGTCTACACTGTATTTCTGATCAATTTGATGTTATTTTAATGGTCAAAAAAAATGTACTTTCCTTTCAAAAACAAGGACATTTCTAAGTGACACCAAATTAAAATGGAAATATCACATTTACATAAGCATTCAGACCCTTTACTTAGTACTTTGTTGAATCACCTTTGGTAGAGACTACAGCATTGAGACTTCTTGGGTATGATGCTACAAGCTTGGCACACCTGCATTTGGGGAGTTTCTCCCATACTTCTCTGCAGATCCTCTCAAGCCCTGTCAGGTTGGATGGTGAGCGTCACTGCACAGCTATTTTCAGGTCTTTCCAGAGATGTTCGATCTGGTTCAAGTCTGGGATCTGGCTGGGCCACTCAAGGACATTCATAGAATTGTCCAGAAGCCACTCCTGCGTTGTCTTGGCTGTTTGCATAGGGTCGTTGTCCTGTTGGAAGGTGAACCTTCGCCCCAGTCTGAGGTCCCGAGTGCTCTGGAGCAGGTTTTCATCAAGGATATCTCTGTACTTTGCTCCGTTCATCTTTCCCTCGATCTTGACTAGTCGCACAGTCCCTTCTACTGAAAAACATCCCCACAGCATGATGCTGCCACCACTATGCTTCACGGTAGGGATGGTGCCAGGTTTCCTCCAGACGTGACGCTTGGCATTCAGGCCAAAGAGTTCAATCTTGTTTCTCATGGTCTGGTGACTTTTGGCTCCAAGCGGGCTGTCGTGTGCCTTTTACTGAGGAGTGGCTTCTGTCTGGCCACTCAACCTTGAAGGCCTCCTGGAAGGTTTTCCCATCTCCACAGAGGAACTCTGGAGCTTTGTCAGAGTGACCATCGGGTTCTTGGTCACCTCCCTGATCAAGGCCCTTCTCCCCTGATTGTTCAGTTTGGCCAGGCGGCCAGCTCTAGGAAAAGTCTTGGTGCTTCCAAACTTCTTCCATTTAAGAATAATGGAGGCCACTGTGTTCTTGGGGACCTTCAATGCTGCAAGAATACCCTTTCCTGTGCCAAAACACAACCCTTTCTCGGAACGCTACGGACAATTCATTCAACGTCATGGCTTGGTTTTTGCTCTGACATGCACTGTCAACGGTGGGACCTTATATAAACAGGTGTGTGCCTTTCCAAATCATGTCTAATCAATTGAATTTACCACAGGTGGACGGACTCCAATCAAGTTGTACAAACATCTCAATGCTGATAAATGGAAACAGGATACACCGGAGCTCAATTTCAAAAACCTGTTTTCGCTTTGTCAGTTTGTGGTATTGTGTGGAGATTTAAGAGGAAAATGTTTTATTTAATCCATTTTAGAATGTAACATAACAAATGTAAAAAAAGTAAAGGGGCTGAATACTTTACGAATGCACTGTAAGAGTAAAAAACAACCACATATCACAGTCATTGCAAGTAAAACTTTCCTCAAAGCAGCTATCAATAAGAATCTGTTCTCATTGTGTATTATCGTGACAGCTTCAAATAAATGACAGATAATTGCCAGTCTAACTGGAGATGAGCGCTCAAAGATAACACTCAAGTTATTTCGTTGCAAGTGAATATTCTTACCCCAATAAATGGCACAAACTTCTGACAGGAGTCCTCGTCAGGGCTGAGGGAGCGAATGGATAACATATAATAAATGTTAGTTTCGCGTTAACACAACGCTCCAGGATCAACACACTCCCTGTTTGGGTGTAGTGGTGTGATGGGTCTGAAGGAAGAATGAGTTTGTGTGTGTGGCTAAGGGATGTCCAATCGGAATCGATGAGACATGGCGCCTCTCAGAAGTGGTTTTCCAGTGGTTCTGGAAAACCAGGAACATTTTGGGAATGAAGGTCACACCGCGATGGGAATGCCAGGGAACGCTCCTTACAACCGACCCCTAAATGGGTGCGTTGTAAGCCTGCCGTGACGTGAGCAGTGGAGGAGTGAGTGAGGGGGTTAACATCGTTGGTGACATTGAACGTGAACCCAATATACAGGGTGAGTTCTGCAATCCCGCTGGTTTTGGATTCTCAGTACTTAAGAATACTGATTGGCTGAAAAAAAAAATCAACACGAAAATCAACAGAACTATGACACTGGGACCAGAGCTGCACCAGGCAAATCCTAACTTCCATTTAGGTACATTTTCACTTAGTTATTCATTGATGTCAATGGGAGACCAAGCAAAAAGTTTACTTAAGTAGAAGTTAGAATTCACCCCTGTATTTGTAAAGGGGCCTTTATAGACAGAGGGTTAAAGTATAGTTAGCATATTTCATTTGTTCGGTCCCAGTCGACTACTTCTCTGTGAAGTTGGTAGTGCTGCCGTCGTCTTCCCAAAGCTATCCTTGCCCATTTCTCACAAATCCCACCCAAATTAGCTCAAAAAAGCTGGATACAGCTGGTGTAAAACCAAAATAACCTGCAAAATGAGTCCAGAGGGTGTGAATTGTTGGAGCGCATGGTGAAAAGAGCTGTGAGAAAAGCATGTTCGGACAGCAAAGAGGTAGGACAAACAGAGCTTGACAAGATCATCTCCCTCAAGAAAACACACCCGAGAGTAGCATTGACGGTTTTGTAGAGTTTTTAAAGATGGAAAAAGCACCGACTAAAATATGGAGTATACACATCTGAGACTTTGCACCCTTGCTTTTCAAAGAGAAAGACGACAAGTAGGAACAAACGTTGCACATTAAGCAAAGTCAGTCGGGCCCTTGGTGTACATACAGTACAGTCTCCCCTGCCTATCTGACCAGAATATTATCTAGGACAGGGCTCTCCAACCCTGTTCCTGGAGAGCTATGATCCTGTAGGTTCTCACTAATTCTAATCTAGGGCACCTGATTCGAATAAATAGCCGGTTGATGAATCGGTTTAGTTATAATTGGGGTTGGAGCAAAAACAGTCCAGGAACATTGTTGTAGAGCCCTGATCTAGGATAATCTTGAGGTGTGTCTCAATATTCTAATGCGGCTTCCTCTCCTGGTTTCCTGTTCTTCAAATGGCACTGATCTGAAAACACATGATAAATGAAAGCATTACTCCTCTCTGCAGAGTTTGGACTCGATCGGCTCTCGTCATGTTCTGACAATGCTCAGTGGACTCTGTCTCTGTCACCAAGGGGAGACTGGGATTAGCCAACCAAAAGTCACCTTTTAGCACCCCTTTGTTCCTATAATACAGTGCACTGTGACTTTTATACGCCTGGTAATTGTTAAGGTGACCTTTAAATGTTTGAGTGCTCATCCTCCCTGGTGGATATAAAGTGTGTGTGTGTGTGTGTGTGTGTGTGTGTGTGTGTGTCATTACACTCTTACAAGGCCAACATTGTTTTCTGAGGTGGGTCAACAGTGACATCTGAGCAGAGATTTGAAAACAACAGTCACACATGCAGGTGTGTGTCGAGTGTGTCACGTGGCTGGTGTTCTCTACCTCCGCACTATGCACTCCTTCCTCCCTCCCTCCCTCCCTCCTTCCATCTCTTCAAACCACCTAATTAGATCTCCACTGTCACCGCTCCTTCTTTACACTCGTCCTCCTCTCTCTGAGGTAATAGGAAAGAACACATCAATGTCAACCCTTAGATCTCATTGAGTCAACAGCCGTTCCCAACTTTAAAGAGCAATGCATGTGGGAGACCTTAAAAGGTAGAGTCAGCAATGTGACATCGTCAAACACTGCGGGGCGACTTCCCGATTACATATTTCAACGATAGCAGTGTTGCAATCCACCAAGATGGCCAGTATTGGCTCTTTCCAATTGGCACGTTCCGCACTCCTTTGAGGCATGCCGACATTGGAAAGATCCAATAATGGCAGCCTTGGCAGATTCGACTTTTGTTGTTGACTTTTGTAAGCAGGAAGTCACCCCGCAGTGTATGATGACGTCATATTGCTGACTGTACCTTTAATGCGGTTGTATATTATCCAAAATCCACATTATCCAAACCAAATCCAAACCAAAAGCCAACCGAGCCAGACAAGCAAACAAGTGGTTAAGACAGTAAGACGTGCAAAAACTCAAATCAATTCGGGGGTAGTCGATGCAGACCAGATATGAAGTTAAGACGAACAGCGAGTTATGTGTGGGTGGGTTAGACATTAGACAACAAGGGTTCACAGGTTATATTGGTGGACAAAATGCAACACAGCAGGGGGGGGCGGGGTCAAACGAAAGGCTGCGGCCAGGTACCTGATGTAAAAATCAAAATACAAGCTTCTCTTCCTTGAAGGCAAATGAAAGAAAAAGGTAGAATAACTCAGTGTGGTAAAATGGTACGAGTCGTCGTTGGTCTTTCTTCATGAGTTGTGAGTCAACTGTCACAAAATATGTTCCGTCAAAGTGGAGTTGACCTGTTGTTATTCTGTCGGTGCTAATTGAAATAAGCGAATGTGGTCGATGAATTTGATTGAATATGGTTGAAATTAGCAATACTAGTGTTGCTTTTTCTAAAGATAAATTCATGAGAATGTCGCCACTAATTTGAAAAATCTGAAATGTAGAGGGAGCACTTGCTACACAATAGATAATCCAAATATAGTTTAATAGCATAATAGAATAATAGCATACAAAAATATCTACATACATAATCTCTACATTTTACCAGACATTTCATAAACACATGCACAGGCGTGCATGCGCACACACACACTCTTAAATATCACCCATTCATTCACCCATTCAAGCACGCACGCACACGCTTGCTTGCACCCACACACCTTACCTTTTCTGTTTGTAGGTGAGCATGGCCTCAGAGATGGGACACTGGTGTGAGACGCTGGCCCCAGCCAGGTACTGAGACACGCGGCCTGCTACATCAATGTTGTCTACGGAAACTCAAAGTGGAGGGCACAACCTATCATGTTTTTGTTCTTCCACCCTTTTACAATCCCATTTATTATCATTCATGTATTGTATTATCATTCAACACATACAGTAATGCAACAGTAGAAGCATCAAAATATACTAATATTGTGTGGATGCGAGCATATTATACTAAAATAAATATTCTGTAAAACTTCCTGCAATGAATACTCTGTACAATAAATACTAACTTATATATTTTGTAATAATGTTTTTAATAATAAATACAATATTAGAATTAACAAACTAGTGCATTTTAAGAACAATTATAAAGACTTTAGCAAATGTAAAGAAAATTATGCCGAAATTCTATCAGCATATCGACTGTAGTCCTCGCGCTGCTGAAACATTAGACCACTGTTACTCCAACTTCCAGGATACAAGCCTGAGCACGACTCCATTTTGCTCCTCCCTTCCTATAGGCAGAAACTCAAACAGGAAGTACCTGTGCTAAGGACTATTCAATGCTGGTCTGACCAAATCGGAATCCACGCTTCAAGATTGTTTTGATCACGCAGACTGGGATATGTTTCGGGTAGCTTCCGGGAATAATATTGACAAATATACTGAAACTGTAATTGCCTTTATCAGGAAGTGTATAGGATATGTTGTACCACTGTGACTATTAAAACCTACCCTAACCAGAAACCACGGAGAGATGGCAGCATTCGTGCAAAACTGAAAGCGCAAACCACCACATTTAAACATAAAAAGGTGTCTGGGAATATGGCAGAATACAAGCAGAGCAGTCATTCCCTCCGCATGGCAATCAAACAGGCAAAACGTCAGTATAGAAACAAAGTGGAATCGCAATTCAATGGCTCAGGCACCAGACATATGTGCCAGGGTCTACAGACAATCACGGACTACAAAAGGAAAACCAGCCACGCCGCAGCACGCCTTGCTTTCCGGACAAGCTAAACACCTTCTTTGCCCACTTTGAGGATAACACAGTGCCACCGACGTGACCCGCTACCAAGGACTGCGGGCTCTCCTTCGTTGCCGACGTGAGTAAGACATTTAAAAAGTGGTAACCCTCGCAAGGCTGCCGGCCCAGACGGCTGGCTGGTGTGTTTACGGACGTATTCAAGCTCTCCCTATCCCAGTCTGCTGTCCCCACATGCTTCAAGATGGGCACCATTGTTCCTGTACACAAGAATGCAAAGATAACTGAACTAAATGACTATTGCACCGTAGCACTCACCTCTGTCATCATGAAGTGCTTTGAGAGACTTGTCAAGGATCATATCACCTCCACCCTACCTGTCACCCTAGACCCACTTCAATTTGCATACCGCCCCAAAAGGTCAACAGATGATGCAATCGCTATCACACTGCACACTGCCCTATCCCATCTGGACAAGAGGAACACCTATGTACGAATGCTCTTCATTGACTATAGCTCAGCATTCAACATCATAATACCCTCCAAGCTCGTCATTAAGCTCGAGGCCCTGGGTCTGAACCCCGCCCTGTGCAATTGGGTGCTGGACTTCCTGACGGGCCAGCACCATGTGCTGAAGGTAGGAAACAACACCTCCACTTCGCTGATCCTCAACACTGGGGCCCCACAAAGGGTGCGTCCTCAGCCCCCTCCTGAAGTCCCTGTTCACCCATGACTGCGTGGCCAAGCATGCCTCCAACTCAATCATCAAGTTTGCAAATGACACAGTAGTAGGCTTGATTACGAACGACGACGAGACAGCCTACAGGGAAGGAGGTGAGGGCACTGGGAGTGTGGTGCCAGGAAAATAACCTCTCACTCTACGTCAACAAAAAAAAAGAAAATTATTGTGGACTTCAGGAAACAGCAGAGGGAGCATCCCCCCATCCACATCGACGGGACAGTAGTGGAGAAGGTGGAACGTTTTAAGTTCCTCGGCGTACATATCACTGACAAACTGAAATGGTCCACCCACACAGAAAGTGTGGTGAAGAAGGTGCAACACCGCCTTTTCAACCTGGTGAGGCTGAAGAAATTTGGCTTGTCACCTAAAACCCTCACAATCTTTTACAGATGCGCAATTGAGAGCATCCTGTTGGGCTGTATCACCACATGGTACGGCAACTGCACCGACCACAACCGCAGGGCTCTCCAGAGGGTGGTGAGGTCTGCACCAACGCATCACCAGGGGCAGACTATCTGCCCTTCAGGACACCTACAGCACCTGATGTCACAGAAAGGCCTAAAATATCATCAAGGACAACAACCACCCAAGCCACTGCCTGTTTCCCCGCTATCATCCAGAAGGCGAGGTCAGCCCAAGTGCATCAAAGCTGCGGCCGAGAGATTGAAAAACAGCTTCTAACTCAAGGCCATCAGACTGTTAAATAGTCATCACTAGCACAGAGGCTGCTGCCTATATACACAGATTTCAAATCATTGGCCACTTGAATAAATGGAACACTAGTCACTTTAATAATGGTTTACATATCTTGCATTACTCATCTCATATGTAAACTCAGCAAAAAAAGAATCGTCCTCAATGACAACTGCGTTTATATTCAGCAAACTTAACATGTGTAAATATTTGTATGAGAATAACAAGATTCAACAACTGAGACAAACTGAACAAGTTCCACACAGACATGTGACTAACAGAAATTGAATAATGTGTCCCTGAACAGGGGGGGGGGGGTGTGGTGTCAAAATCAAAAGTAACAGTCAGTATCTGGTGTGGCCACCAGCTGCATTAAGTACGGCAGCGCATGAGATCCGGGCTCTTCGCTGGCCATGGCAGAACTGACATTCCTGTCTTGCAGGAAATCACGCACAGCACGAGCAGTATGGCTGGTGGCATTGTCATGCTGGAGGGTCATGTCAGGATGAGCCTGCAGGAAGGGTACCACATGAGGGAGGAGGATGTCTTTCCTGTTACGCACAGCGTTGAGATTGCATGCAATGACATCAAGCTCAGTACGATGATGCTGTGACACTCCGCCCCAGACCATGACAGACCCTCCACCTCCAAATCAATCCCACTCCAGAGTACAGGCCTCTGTGTAACGATAAATGCAAATCCAACCATCACCCCGTGTGAGAAAAAATCGCGACTCGTCAGTGAAGAGCACTTTTTGCCAGTCCTGTCTGGTCCAGCGACAGTGGGTTTGTGCCCATAGGCGACGTTGTTGCCGGTGATGTAAGGCAGATGCTCACCAGACAACAGGCCTACAAGCTCTCAGTCCAGCCTCTCTCAGCCTATTGGAGACAGTCTGAGCACTGATGGAGGGATTGTGCGTTCCTGGTGTAACTCGGGCAGTTGTTGTTGCCATCCTGTACCTGTCCCGCAGGTGTGGTGTTCGGATGTACCGATCCTGTGCAGGTGTTGTTACACATGGTATGCCACTGCGAGGACCATCAGCCGTCCATCCCGTCTCCCTGTAGCGCCGTCTTAGGCATCTCACAGTACGGACATTGCAATTTATTGCCCTGGCCACATCTGCAGTCCTCATGCCTCCTTGCAGCATACCTAAGGCACGTTCACGCAGATGAGCAGGGACCCTGGGCATCTTTCTTTTGGTGTTTTTCAGAGTCAGTAGAAAGGCCTCTTTAGTGTCCATAGTTTTCATAACTGTGACCTTAATTGCCTGCCGTCTGTAAGCTGTTAGTGTCTTAACGACCGTTCCACAGGTGCATGTCCATTAATTATTTATGGTTCATTGAACAAGCATGGGAAACAGTGTTAAAAACCTTTATTTGAATTTTTACAAACTATCTTTGAAAGACAGGGTCCTTTCTTTTTTTGCTGTTTATACACTGTATTCTATACTATTCTACTGCATCCTAGTCTATGCTGCTCTGACATTGCCTGTCCATATATTTATATATTTATCCTTAATTCCATTCTTTACTTAGATTGATGTGTATTGGGTATATGTTGTGAAATTGTTAGATGTTACTTGTTAGATGTTGCCGCACTGTCGTAACTAGAAGCACAAGCATTTCGCTAAACCCGCAATAACATCTGCTAGACACGTGTAGGTGATCAATAACATTGTTTTGATGTGACGCATAATGCACCATAATGCTGATAGACCTTCCTAAACATCTGTCACTGCATGAAGCATTATGAGTAGATCCCTATCAGATCCCTATCATGCACGGTACGGTGGCTCATAATAAGCGTTTGCTGCTCCAGCTCTCTGCTGTACCTGATGTTGGGGCCTCCAGTCTGCCAAACAAGTCCCTCCAGCCAGCATCCATGAAGATGTTGTTGAACTTGCTGTCGAACGAAGACATGTGTTTGGCCAGAGGATGAGTGCCTGCAGAGGGAGGAGCAGACTGATTAGAAGGCCACAGGAAAACAAAACGGAGTCCAGCTTTTGTAGTCTGTGTGTTGTTAGCCTGCTATGATACCCAGGGTCCTATATGAGATCTGTTCCTGCAACTAGTGTTTTGTGTGCAGTTTTCCGTTTGACGTCAATGCATGATTTACCGGAGTCTTGCGTTATGCGTGCAGAATTGTAATTTTCTACAGTTTATGGACTTTTCCAATGCATTAATGATATTTTCAAATTATCCCCTAAATCTACTGAATTGAAATGGAATTGACGACTAACCCAAACTCCATGGCGATTGGCTGAATTGCTGCTTACCGACAGGGATGACCAGGAAGCGGATGTAGCTGAGCCAATCCGGCGTCTTGTTGGCCAACTGCTCCACGAAGCACCTGAGGATGGTGCTGAGGTAACTCTGGTCGCCGGCCACCGCCACTTTGATGGTGGGGGGTGTCTGGGCATTGCAGTTACAGCTAGTCAGAGAAGTGGGGGGGGGAAACATTATGAGAAACAGCCACTTGTTTCCACTTTATTCTGCGCTGTAATGGAAACTGCCACCAAAACGTTTCACATATCAAAAATTACACGGGCCTAATCATGATCATCATAAGATCCACTCGCCTTGGTGACCACGGAATTAAATTTCACATGAAAAAGTCCACAAGAAACATTGACATTTTTACAATGAAGCAAAGACAAAGTGAAATCGATTTGTTCCTCTCAACTACAACCATTGAATTAGAAAGAGGAAGGAAGCGAGTTCTTACAATCTCTGGATCCTGGTGACTATGGTGTTGAAGGCTGCATGGACATCCGCACCAGAGATGGTGCACACGATAGGCTGGCTGTGCTCATGGAGAATCTCAGATAGATACTGCCGGGAGGGAGGGAATGAGAGACAGAGGGCAGAGAGAAAGGGGTTGAAAAGGGGTTTCAAGACAGAGGTGAGACGGCGCTTGGGATCAACGGGGCTTGGGATCAACGGGGCTAGTCAATCAGAAGCCGACCCAAAAGGCCTCAGGTCTGTGCATGTGTGAGTGTACAAGCGCGCACGTCTGTGTTTGTGAGCGCACGTGCTTCAGAGTTGCATTATGTTTACATAAGCAATGGATTCCCCGATTGTTAAGCCTTTCCCCAGCTAGGCTTAGAGATATGAAGGTCTAAAAATACCTGATCTTGCACATGTTCCAAAAATGTGTATGTTTGTTGAGTGCACAGCTGATGCAAATGCTACTGATTGAGTAGCATAATACACTATATGTACAGTTGAAGTCGGAAGTTTACATGAACACGTTTTAATGACTCCAACCTAAGTGTATCAACCACTCCACAAATTTCTTGTTAACAAACTATAGTTTTGGCAAGAACATCTACTTTGGGCATGACAAGTAATTTTTCCAACAATTGTTTACAGACAGATTATTTCACTTAGAATTCACTGTATCACAATTCTAGTGGGTCAGAAGTTCACATAAACGAAGTTGACTGTGCCTTTAAACAGCGTGGAAAATTCCAGAAAATGAAGTCATGGCTTTAGAAGCTTCTGATAGACTAATTGACATCATTTTAGTCAATTGGAGGGGTATCTGTGGATGTATTTCAAGGCCTACCTTCAAACTCAGTGCCTCTTTGCTTGACATCATGGGAAAATCAAAAGAACTCAGCCAAGACCTCAGAAAAAGAATTGTAGACCTCCACAATTCTGGTTCATCCTCGGGAGCAATTTCCAAACGCCTGAAGGTACCACGTTCATCTGTACAAACAATAGTACGCAAGTATAAACACCATGAGACCACGAAGCCGTCATACTGCTCAGGAAGGAGATGCGTTCGGTCTCCTAGAGATGAACGTACTTTGGTGCGAAAAGAGCAAATCAATCCCAGAACAACAGCAAAGGACCTTGTGAAGATGCTGGAGGAAACAGGTACAAAAGTATCTATTTCCACAGTAAACGAGTCCTATATTGACATAACCTGAAAGGCCGCTCAGCAAGGAAGTTTATCCCCTAAATCGACAGGTTTGCAACTGCACATGGGGACAAAGATCGTACTTTTTGGAGAAATGTCCCCTGGTCTGATGAAACAAAAATAGAACGGTTTGGCCATAATGACCATGGTTAATAAAATAATGACCCAGGAATAGATATAGCCCTTGCTTCACTCCAGACCTGACTGCCCTTGACCAGCACAAAAACATCCTGTGGCGTACTGCATTAGCATCGAATAGCCCCCATGATATGCAACTTTTCAGGGAAGTTAGGAACCAATATACACAGGCAGTTAGGAAAGCTAAGGCTAGCTTTTTCAAACAGAAATTCGCATCCTGTAGCACAAACTCAAAACAAGTTCTGGGACACTAAAGTCCATGGAGAATAAAAGCACCTCCTCCCAGCTGCCCACTGCACTGAGGCTAGGAAACATTGTCACCACCGATAAATCCACCATAATTGAGAATTTCTCTACGGCTGGCCATGCTTTCCACCTGGCTACACCCCCAACAGAAACTCGCCCAAGCCTCCCCATGGACCCCTACAAATCAGCCGGTCTATACAATCTGGATCCTCTCTTTCTAAAATGATCTGCCGAAATTGTTGCAACCCCTATTACTAGCCTGTTCAACCTCTCTTTCGTATCGCCTGAGATTCACATAGATTGGAAAGCTGCAGCAATCATCCCCCTCTTCAAAGGGGGAGACACTCTAGACCCAAACTTCTACAGACCTATATCTATCCTACCCTGCCTTTCTAAGGTCTTCGAAAGCCAAGTTAACAGATTACTGACCATTTCGAATCCCACAGTACCTTCTCCGCTATGCAATCTGGTTTCAGAGCTGGTCATGGGTGCACCTCAGCCACGCTCAAGGTCCTAAACGATATCATAACCGCCATCGATAAGAGACATTACTGTGCAGCCGTATTCATCGACCTGGCCAAGGCTTTCGACTCTGTCAATCAGCACATTCATATCGGCAAAGCCTTGGTTTCTCAAATGACTGCCTCGCCTGGTTCACCAACTACTTCTCAGACAGATTTCAGTGTGTCAAATCGGAGGGCCTGTTGTCCGGACCTCTGGCAGTCTATGGGGGTGCCACATGGTTCAATTCTCGGGCCGACTCTTCTCCGTATACATCAATGATGTCGCACTTGCTGCTGGTGATTCTCTGATCCACCTCTATGAAGATGACACCATTCTGTATACTTCTGGCCCTTCTTTGGACACTGTGTTAATTAACCTCCAGACGAGCTTCAATGCCATACAACTCGCCTTCCGTGGCCTTCAACTGCTCTTAAATGCAAGTAAAACGAAATGCATGCTCTTCAACCGATCGCTGCCTGCACCTGCCCGCCTATCCAGCATCATTACTCTGGACGGTTCTGACTTAGAATATGTGGACAACTACAAATAGCTAGGTGTCTGGCTAGACTGTAAACTCTCCTTCCAGACTCACAATAAGCATCTCCAATCCAAAATTAAAATCTAGAATCGGCTTCCTATTTCGCAATAAAGCATCCTTCACTCATGCTGTCAAACTTACCCTCGTAAAACTGACCATCCTACCAATCCTCGACTTCGGCGATGTCATGTACAAAATAGCCTCCAACACTCAACAAATTGGATGCAGTCTATCACAGTGTCATCCGCTTTGTCACCAAAGCCTCATATACTACCCACCACTTCGACCGGTACGCTCTTGTTGGCTGGCCCTCGCTACATATTCGTTGCCAAACCCACTGGCTCCAGGTCATCTAAAAGTTTTTTGCTAGGTAAACCCCCGCTCACTGGTCACCATAGCAGCACCCACAGGTATATCTCACTGGTCACCTCCAAAGCCAATTCCTCCTTTGGCCGCCTTTCCTTTGGCCGCCAGTTCTCTGCTGCCAATGACTGGAACGAACTGCAAAAATCACTTAAGGTGATACAGCTAGCACTGCGATGCAGTGCCTTAGACCACTGCGCCACCCGGGAGGCCCATATATAGACTTTTTCTACTGTATTATTGACTGTATGTTTTGTTTATTCCATGTGTAACTCTGTGTTGTTGTATGTGTCGAACTGCTTTGCATTATCTTTGCCAGGTCGCAGTTGTAAATGAGAGCTTGTTCTCAACTAGCCTACCTGTGTAAATAAATGTGAAATAAATAAAAATAGTTATGCTTGGAGGAAAAAGGGGGAGGCTTGAAAGCCGAAGAACACCATCCCAACCGTGAAGCACGGGGGTGGCAACATCATGCTGCTTTGCTGCAGGAGGGACTGGTGCACTTCACAAAATAGATGGCATCCCGAGGTAGGAAAATTATGTGGATATATTGAAGCAAAATCTCAAGACATCAGTCAGGAAGTTAAAGCTTGGTCGCAAATGGCTCTTCCAAATGGACAATGACCCCAAGCATACTTCCAAAGTTGTGGCAAAATGGCTTAAGGACAACAAAGTCAAGGTATTGGAGTGGCCATCACAAAAGCCCTGACCTCAACCCTATAGAACATCTGTGGACAGAACTGAAAAAGCGTGTGCGAGCAAGGAGGCCTACAAACCTGACTCAGTTACACCAGCTCTGTCAGGAGGAATGGGCCAAAATTCAGCCAACTTATTGTGGGAAGCTTGTGGAAGGCTGACCCAAGTTAAACAATGTAAAGGCAATGCTACCAAATACTAATTGAGTGTATGTAAACGTCTGACCCACCGGGAATGTGAGGAAATAAATAAGGTGAAATAAATCATTCTCTACTATTATTCTGACATTTCACATTTTTAAAATAAAGTGGTGATCCTAACTGACCTAAGACAGGGCATTTTTACCAGGATTAGATAAATGTCAGGAATTGTGATAAACAGAGTTTAAATGAATTTGGCTAAGATGTATGTAAACTTCAGACTTCAGCTGCATATGGTAAGAGGGTAATTTCATCGTCTTTATACAATACTGTAATGACGATTTTGTAACGTTCCAATTGATTGATTTCCAAAAAAGCGGATACCAACGGTTTTGAATGATTTTATATGACCAGATAGTAGCCTTTGCTTTTTACCACTTAATTAGTCACACTGACCAACACAAACACAAAAGTGGCCTACCTGGCCCTGCCAGTCTGTGGTGTTGATGAGGATGATGCTCTCGGGGAGCTGCTCGTCAGAGATAAGGATCTGGTTTAGCTGGTCGTACACCGACTTCCTGGGGACCTGGCGGAGGAAGAGGCAGAAGTAAAAGACATGATCTATCTGTTATACACATATGTAGATCTTGTACACACACACAGTAGCTTACTGCACTATCGTGCACACACTCACACACACCTGGACAGCGATCCTGGATTCCGGGGATGTCTCGCTGTCGATGCTGCTGGTCCTGTCACTCTGGGCCTTGGAGTTCTGCCGGTCCTTCATGGACGTGCTCCTAGGACGCCTCTGCAGCTTGTTCTCGGTTTTACTGTGGACCACAAACAGGCACGGACCCAATGAAGCACTGAGCCAGGTTGAGCCACTGCTGAGAAATCTTAATAATAAAAAAAAAACGTTATTCACAAATACTAAGTAGTAGATATGCCTACAGCAGAATTCAGACAATCCTGGCCATCTAATCCTTCTCGTTGACTCTCCCCAGCAAAAGCTTTTTAAGCTTTTGTTCCCGGAAGCATTTTATGAGCACAAAATGGCTGCCACACATTATATATTTGGTTGCTTTGAATTATCCTTGCACAATGGAGAAATGTACAATGACAAATGTGCAATGTCTGTACTGGGCAGATTGCTTATTTAATGGATCTGACTTTGATTCATCAGATGAGTAGAGTCGGTGGAAGTAGTGCTAGGGGACGTCCTTCTGCTGATCAGTTTGTTTATAGACGGGTGTAGCGGGGGAAATCACTGTATTGCGCTGAACAACCAAGACACCAGGTGCTCAATCAGAGGTAAACCTGATCTCACCCCCCCCCACCCCCCCCACCCCACTCTCTCTCTTCCTCCCTCTCTCTCATCAATTTTATTTTGGGCATGTGTCTTATACAACTCACGGCCTGGAGAGCTACTGGGTTTGTAGGCTTTGTTCCAGCCCAGCACTGAGACATCGGTTTCAAATAATTAACTAGTCACGGTCAATCTGGATCACAGTTCGTGGTATCAGGTGTATTAGTGCTGGGTTGGAATAAAGCGAGCACACCCATCCTTGTTTAGTCATAGTGTAATGGTTAACAAGCGGTACTGTGTGTGAGACTGTGCGTCTGAGCGGTTATGCATGTGGGCGGCTACCTCGGCGACATGAGTGTCTGGGACTCGGTCTTGCAGAGTTTGGCCACTGGGCCGGGCAGTTTGTCCGTGCTCAGGTCCCAGCTGATGGGAGTGTGGTTGGGGTTAGCCTCCCCTGGCCCTGTGCCAGCCCTAGTCTCCTCATCCTCCGCGTCCTGTACATAATGGGAGAAATATAGTTCAAAATATATATACCGTTTTCAATATATAGGGATGTACAGTACATACTAGGGTATTTCACTCATTCATTGGATTTCCATCCGCTGCACCGCGCTCCCGCTGGTTCATTTCTCTCCCTAGAGATGAATTAACACTTTACTGAACAGTCCTTTTCCAGTTGGTATTGTCAGTGGGAAATCACTGACACCAGAGACACGAGTCACGAAGGTTCACCCTGTGCGAGTTGAGAACACCTGTTTTACAGGTGAACTCAATTATCTGCATCGCACCCTATCCCATTTATAGTGCACTACTTTTGACCAGATCCCTATGGGCCCTAAATTAGTACACTACATTGGGAATATGGTGCCATTTGGAACGCAGCCATTGAGATCATTGTTTTCTCAATTGGATCATGCCCAAGAGGTAGCAACCGCAACCAATACGTAATATGATGAAATGCACACAGTACCTAGAAATCAGCTATTTCTGTGCAGGGTACCCATTGTCGATGCATTTCAATGTGCTGTCATGGTGACTGTGACAGCATCACATAACGCCTGGCAGATGTCCGCAAACACATTCACATGAAGCCCAGTGTGTGCATGTAAGTATCATGTGTTTGGCCACCGAACATCCCGTCCTTGGGCCCCAAACACAAGCCCCCTCAGAGTCCGTCCCTCCCTCTCTCAAGAAATGCGTCGTCAGGTGCTCCTCGTTGCCGGGGCTCCCGGGGTGAACAAGTGCAGAGGAGGCAATGGAGCACGAGAGACAACGGTGAAGAATAACAAACACTCTTCTCACGGACCAATACATACGCTGACGCCCTCTCTACAGCAAGCTGGACCTGGGCCTCAGAGTGGTGTCGGTGTGTTTTTACATAATGTGTGTGTATGAGCGCGCTCATGTGTGTGCGTGCGTGCATGTATGCTTGTGTGTAATAACGGAGGTCTTTGCGGTAACAGTGTAAATGTACTCTTGTTCGCATCAAAATGGTCGAGTGGAAAATAAACAGATGGGTGCTGATTTATGATCATGGACGAGCGAGAGCGAGCGAGCGAGAGAGAGAGAGAGAGAGAGAGAGAGAGAGAGAGAGAGAGAGAGAGAGAGAGAGAGAGAGAGAGAGAGAGAGAGAGAGACAAAATGTTTAAGAACCCCGGATCTATTTCCCCGTGTCTACAGTATTTCGTTCTGTCTACATTTTAGGAATATTTACTGACAATTGCTGTTTCCATTAGGCCTGTCTTGAGTTTTTTTAATCCGTTTTTTTTTACTTCCATAAAAATGGGTTGATGGAAACATGGTTAGTGAGAAAGAGAGAGAGAATGGGTAAAAAAAGACAGGTAGAGAGAACGACAGACATCAAATGAGAGAACATGAGTGAGTTGAGGCAAAAAGAGAGACAGTGGAAAGAAAGAGAGAGGTACTAGGAGACAGAGAGACAGGCCCAGCCCTTGATAAAGAGAGAGAACAGCAAGAGAGACAAAGCAAGAGAGAAAGAGCACACAATATGGTAAGCCTACAGGGATCCTCCAGAGGTTGCCCGGTGTAGAATAAAGTTGTCCTTAGACACCGATCTTGGGTCAGTTTCTCCCCACTTTTGGTTAAGGCCAGAATTGGGGGAAGGGAAGCTGATCCTAGAGCTGTACCTAGGGGCAGCTTGCCCACTCACCCCTGCAGGAGACTCCAATCCGGCGCTGTCGTCTATATACTTGGTCCCTATTTGGACTTTGGCCCTGTCCGGGGACAGCAGCTCTCCACCCTAAAAGGAGCAGAACACAGGACGCAGTTACCAAAACAGTCAGCTAGGGGACACCCTTGAGCATATCCTAATTCCATGTATAGAAATCACATGAACTCTATTCAGTGTGTTTTCATATGCGCCAGCTGCCAGCGAAATAGGTGACTACTAACCCTTAGGTGGCTGGCCACCCCTAAACTATCTACTTTTGTCATGACACAAGCAACATCAGATTTTCAGGAACACACTGCATTCATGACATTTCTATCTGCAACGTTCCAGACGTTTGCTTACTTCAAGCTGTAATCCTTAACGGTGAAACTGTCACGCTCCTTTGTGATATTACAACAACAAAGGAGTAACTGCAAACAACAAAACACTGTTTTCTTCCCTATGACATTGCATGCGGGACAGAACAGCAGAATGTTTACCACGCTCCCCACCGCTTCGTCAACAAAGCAAAAACAGTAACAACGGCGGTGGGGCGGACAGTGAAACTGTTACCCCTACTGTTGATCCCATCTTTAACGTGCGCCTGGGTCCAACTCTGAAATGCCTTTATCGATACTGTCATAGCTGGTGTCTGCATATTTAATGAGACGATCAATGTTCTATTTTTGTGGCAATGTTTGATTTGCTTGAACTAACGACAATTCCTCCTCAGTACAAATCATTTCTGCAGGCCTTAGGACAACGTGCGCGCAGAATCGATCGGGCCTTACTCAATATCTGACCCTCACACTAAGAAATCACCCACACAGTTAAAGTGTCTGGTGCAGCAGTACACGGCACTACCATACATACAATTCAGAGAATATCCAAGAATGGCCATCTAAAATTCCTGGCATATGGATGCCACACATAATTGGCTATTTAAAGGGTATAGCTTCAAATGTATTAAATCTTAAATGCCTGGCATACGGATGCCAAAAATAATTAACTATTTATAGGGATAGTTCATCCAAGCTACAAATGTACCTAATCTAAAATGCCTGGCATATATATATATATATGGATGCCACTAATCATAACTATTTAAAGGGATAGTTCACCCAAGCTATATATATATATGGATGCCACTAATCATAACTATTTAAAGGGATAGTTCATCATTTGAAATGCCTGGGGCTTCATTTATCAATCACGTGCAGCCACAAATCTGTGTGTAAACCATGCGTGCGATCATTTCCACACAAAGTGGGAGATTTATCACAATGAACGTTTGGTTGAGAGTGTGTATATGTATGCACAGCCATGACCATGCGTACGCACAGTGATACGTGGTGGAATAAGGGAACTGCTCGTCAAGCTTAGAATTGGAAAAACACACCGGGTGTACCAAAACATTAAAACGCATGCCATTCTGGTGCACATTAAAGTGCTATCCACCCTCGTGTTTTTAGCAATGGCCACTTTTCAGCGGGAGCTTGCTGATCGGTATCTCACATCCCTGGATGAGCCAATGTTCTTCGGATGCAATCGCCAGCAAAACAAACCGTAACATACCACTTCCATACACCATCGCACAACAGGTTGAAGTCAAGAGGGGTTTCTTTGCCATCAATGGGTTCCCAAATACGAACGGAGCAATAGACGGCACACACGTCGCCATAAAACATAACCCTAACGAGTTCAAATAAGTGAACAGAAGAGGCTTCCGCTCTCAATGTGCAGGCGATGTGACGCGTAAAATCACTGCTGAATTTCGTGGCCAGGTGGAACCCACGACTCGTTCATTCTGCAGAACAGCAATGTTGGCCTATACGTCTACAGGAGGGAACTGTTGAGGACGAATGGCTTATTGGTGAGTGTCGCTTACTCATTTGAAGTATATTTGCCATTGCTAAAGCAACTTGAATTGTCCTCTCTTTGTAGCTATGTTTTCATTTTTACTAGTCAACCCACAACTGAGCAAACCAAATAAAACATTTTGGTTGTACTCTATTTCAGTCTAGAAGCAGTTTTTTTTTTTCTTTGCTTGTTTTGGTTGCGCCGTTGTAGGCTATTTCATGGTACGGCGTTGTATATTACATACTGGCATTAAAAAGGGATGATTTTTCTCATGTATGGTTAATTAGGGGTGTTTCGAAATGCAAATAGCCATGGTCGTGCACAAGCACTGAGGCTGAGAACATTTGGTATTTATCAACAGTTATCGCCTATGTTTTTGACGCTCGTAGAATTGTTTGCTAAAACACTTATTTTTCGTAATTGTTTCTATGCAATATTGATAAATGATTCCCCTGGCATATATATAGATGTCACAAATCACCACTAACGGGATAGCTCATCCAAGCTCCAAATGTTCCTCATCTTATTGATAGCTACATAAAGAGTAAACCTGGAGATCTAAATAGACAATGGATCTGGAAAGTCAGCAACCTACCCATGTTTGCATAGCTTTAGAGCATTTGAGCATTATTGGGTCAAAAAAAAAAACTATGGGAGCGGTAGGACCTATGTTAGCATTAGCATGCTAATCCAAATTATATTAAAAAGCTAGTTCAGCAGAGAAACAAAACAAAAAACTTTTGTGTGTGTGTGTGTTAGGGCTTGTTGTGGCCTTATGCTCCACTGGTAACAAAGCGGAGTGAGTGCGTGTGTGTACTTACGATGCAGGCCAGGTCCCTGGGCTGGCTCTTCTGACTGTGTAGACTCCCAATCTCAGTCTGGGAGCTCGAATGGGACATTCCCTCAAAGAAGGGCCTGGGTGACAACCACATAAAAAAAAAAACATATTTGATACTTTCACAAAAAGTACATACTTGAGAGACAATAACTGTGCTGAGGTGGGCAGTAGTGACACTAACTTGTGTACCCATTTAGGTGATGTTTTCATATTAGTCATTCAACTGCAATTGTTTCTAACGTTTCTCCCCTGCAGCTCTCTCGTTGATTTCATGTACAGTAACAATGTACAAATAAACTCCCCTTAAACACTGAGGAACAAATGCGGGGTCTTCACTTTGACTAGAGTGTGAGCATTATATGGGACCCTCTGAGTTTAGCTGTACTCACAACATTTGTGCGGTCATATTTGAGTGTAGGTGTACTGGCGACATGATATGGGGCCCTACTTGAGTTTGGGTTTAGCGGTCTGTATTTGGGACATTTTGTGGGGCCTTACTTCAGATAAGGTGTACAATACCGATAACATTTTGCAGAACCTTACTTGAGTTTGGGTTTGGGCGTGCTGAGGACACTCTCGTTGTCCTCCATCTCAGGGCCGCTGTCACTCTGGTTGTAAACCTCCAGACTATCATAGAGCAGGTCCAGATCCTCCTCCACCTCCTGGGTCTGGTCCACTGGGTCCGAGTCCAGAACCTAGCAACAAACAAATGGACAGTGAAATAATCTATCAGTCAATCAAGCAAATCAGTCAATCTCTCTATCCATCCATCAACCAATCAAATCACTTCCAAAGAGCAAGTAATAGCACACTGGCAAGGAATAACTCTTCTGGCTGATGGAGTTGGAAGTTCAGAGTAGCATTGGTGACTCAGAAAATACTTGTATACATACACCACCAGCTTATTAAATACACCACCCTGCTCACGAAAATGGTTGAGCATGGTATGGTATGATCTTGGTATGATCTTCGGTATGATGATGGTATGATCTTCGGTGCCAGGCGTGCCGGTTCCAGTAACTCAGAAACCGCCGGCCTCCTTGGCTTGTCACGCACGCCAGTGTCTAGGGTTTACCCGAAAATGAGACTAACAAATAACATCCGGTAAGTGGCAGTCCTGAAGGGCGAAAACAGCTCGTAGATGAGAGAGGTCGAAGGAGAATGGCAAGAATCGTGCAAGCTAAGAGGCGGGGCCGCAAACAGGCAAATTAACGGCGCAGTACAACGGTGGTGTGCAGAACGGCATCTCGGAACGCTACAACTCGTATCGGTCCTTGTCACAGATGGGCTTTTGCAGCAGACGACCAAACTGGGTTCTATCAGCTAAACACAAGAAGAAGCAGCTCCAGTGGACACACAATCGCCAACACTGGACAATTGAGGAGCGGAAAAACATCACCTGGTCTGATGAATCCCAGTACCTGTTGCATCCTGCTGATGGCAGAGTCAGGATTTGGCGTACGCAGCATGAGTCCGTGGTCCCATCCTGCCTGGTGTCAACGGTACAGGCTGGTGGCGGTGGTGTAATGGTGTGGGGAATGTTTTCCGAGCACACGTTATAGGTCCCTTGATACCAATTGAGCAACGCTTAACCTCTAACCGCATGTAGAATCCATGCCACAAAGAATTCAGGGTATTCTGGAGAAACGGGGGTCCGACCCAGTACTAGATAATAACCTGGCCACTGAGTTTATATATCTTTAGCCATACTGCTATTGTAACAACATGATGAATACATTTTCTCTACAATAGCAATTTGTTTTCTTTGGAAACATGACAGGTCTCAAAGGAGGAAATTGGGATTTTTCCATATTTCCCTTTGGAGTTGACAAACAGCTGCCGTTATTTGGAAAACTGTAGTTAGACTTTTGAAGCTATGCATACAAACACAGATAATGTTCTTTCAACTAGGAGAGTATTTATATTATTTATCAATTAGTTCTGAAATGACTTGGAGCACATAACAAAATGGATTTATTTTAGAGGCACAAAACATTTTAATTCATTTCCACAGGCCATACATTACAGGCCATACATTACCCGACTTGGTTGCCTCATTGCCTTTTATGAATCATTACCGACCGAGATGAGACCAATTAAAAATATCGAAACCTCAATTAAAAACTCACCGCTAAGTGATAATAAAATCAGCGTTCTGCTGTATATCTTTACATTTTTTGTTGTTGCAGGAAAATGTTTTATTTCCCCTCGTATTCTCACTAGTTGAATATCTACATATATTTTGACTCAAATTGTTTGGGATTGGCTTTTACAAACTATCCCAATGTCTGGATTGGTGCGGTAATAAACTAGTGCGGCCAATCAAGGGTTCCCACACCTCTGCTACTCTCATCAATTCCAAGTGAAGTGACACTCAATGAGTCATTTATGAGTATGTCATTATGATTCAATATATTGGCAGGTGCTGAAGCACAACTTTGGGTTAGGGAAGATGAACAATGTGAAACACCGGCTGTCAAGGACAATACCTTTTCAACCGTTTAATCATTTATTTCACCCCGACGACAGGATGCATGACAAAGCCGTAGGGACCAACCAATTGGTCCCTAGAACGTCCTGTCAGTAAAATAAATGTGTTGATCCAATACTGCACATAACCAACCATTAATGAACCCAGCCAGCCCTGTACACATTGAACCATGGTGTGTGTCCCAAATGGCACTCTATTCCCTATATGGTGATAAATGGGCCCTGGTCAAAGTAGTGCACTATATAGGGAATAAGGTGCAATTTAGGACATACCAATGGTACCACAGTTGCCTTTCCCATTTAGGTCACTTCCTGTTTGAAGGAGAGGTAATATTGTTAAGGACTTAGGTGAGAAAGGATAGTGGCGCTCTCAGGACGAGACTGGTAGACAGCGAGCGAGGTTAGGTTAGAGACTACGGTGGTATTTGGTATTTTATTAGGATCCCCATTAGCTGTTGCAAAAGTAGCAGTTACTCTTCCTGGGGTCCACACAAAACATGAAACATAATACAGAATGACATAATACTGAACATCAATAGACAAGAACAGCTCAAGGACAGAACTACATACATTAAAAAAACATTTTTTAAAAGGCACTCAGCCTACATATCAATGCATGCACACAAACTATCTAGGTCAAACAGGGGAGAGGCGTTTGCTGTTTATTTGAGCAATGTGAGATGGAAGGAAGTTCCATGCAATAAGGGCCCTATACAATACTGTACACTTTCTTTAATTTGTTCTGGATTTGGGAACTGTGAAAAGACCCCTGGTGGCATGTCTGGTGGGGTAAGTGTGTGTGTCAGAGCTGTGTGTAAGTTGACTATGCAAACAATTTGGGATTTTCAAAACATTCATGTTTCGTATAAAAAGAAGAAGTGATGCAGTCAGTCTCTCCTCAACTCTTAGCCAAGAGAGACTGGCATGCATAGTATTTATATCTGATTACAATTAAGAGCAAAATGTGCTGCTCTGTTCTGGGCCAGCTGCAGCTTAACTAGGTCTTTCCTTGCAGCACTGGACCACACGACTGGACAATAATCAAGATAAAACAAAACTAGCGCCTGCAGAACTTGCTTTTTGGAGCGTGGTGTCAAAAAAGCAGAGCATCTCTTTATTACGGCTAGACTTCTCCCCATCTTTACAACCATTGAATCTATATGGTTTTGACCATGACAGTTTACACTCTAAGGTAACGCCAAGTAATTTAGTCTCAACTTGTTCAACAGCCACACCATTCATTACCAGATTCAGCTGAGGTCTAGCACTTGAGGAATGATTTGTGCCAAATACAATGCTCTTAGTTTTAGAGATGTTCAGGAACAGTTTATTACTGGTCACCCATTCCAAAACAGACTGCAACTCTTTGTTAAGGGTTTCAGTGACTTCATTAGCTGTGGTTGCTGATGCGTATATGGTTGACTCATCAGCATACATGGACACATATGCTTTGTTTAACGCCAGTGGCAGGTCAGTGGTAAAAATAGAAGAGTAGAGGGCCCAGAGAGCTGCTCTGCGGTACACCACACTTTACATGTTTGACATTAGAGAAGCTTACATTAAAGAAAACCCTTTGAGTTCTATTAGATATATAGCTCTGAATTCACGATATGGCAGACGTTGAAAAGCAATAGCACATACGTTTTCTCAACCACAGGTTATGGACAATAATATCAAAGGCTGCACTGAAATCTAACAGTACAGCTCCCACAAACTTCTTAACAATGTATTTTCAACCAATCATTAGTCCTTTGTGTCAGTGCAGTACATGTTGAGTGCCCTTCTCTATAAGCATGCTGAAAGTCTGTTGTTAATTTGTTTAGAGAAATAGGACTGTATTTGGTCAAACAATTTTTTCCAACAGTTTGCTAAGAGCTGGCAGCAAGCTAATAGGTCTGCTGTTAGAACCAGTAAAGGCCGCTTTACCACTCTTGGGTAGGGGAAGCTTCTTTGGCTTCCCTGCAGCCCTGCGGACAAAGACTTTCCTCTAGGCTCAGATAAAAAACATGATAGGAATGGCTATAGAGTCAGCTACCATCCTCAGAAGCCTTCCATCTAAGTTGTCAATGCCAGGAGGTTTGTCATTATTGATCTGTGGGCCTAGCTAACGCACTTAAATCAATTAAATTGATCTGTAAACAGAAAGGGTCAAAGTCAATAAGCTCCATATACAGTGGGGCAAAAAAGTATTTAGTCAGCCACCAATTGTGCAAGTTCTCCCACTTAAAAATATGAGAGAGGCCTGTAAATTTCATCATAGGTACACTTCAACTATGACAGACAAAAATGGGACCAGGACGACTGATCCCTGTAAAGGGAAGAATGAATGGGGCCATGTATCGTGAGATTTTGAGTGAAGCCCTTGCTGATGGAAGGAGGTTATTGAAGATGAAACGTGGCTGGGTCTTTCAGCATGACAATGATCGCAAACACACCGCCCGGGCAACGAAGGAGTGGCTTCATAAGAAGCATTTCAAGGTCCTGGAGTGGCCTAGCCAGTCTCCAGATCTCAACCCCATAGAAAATCTTTGGAGGGAGTTGAAAGTCCGTGTTGCCCAGCAACAGTCCCAAAACATCACTGCTCTAGAGGAGATCTGCATGGAGGAATGGGCCGAAATACCAGCAAGTGTGTGAAAACCTTGTGAAGACTTACAGAAAACATTTGACCTCTGTCATTGCCAAGAAAGGGTATATAACAAAGTATTGAGATAAACTTTTGTTATTGACCAAATACTTACTTTCCACCATAATTTGCAAATAAATTCATTAAAAATCCTACAATGTGATTTTCTGGAATTTTTCTAATTTTGTCTGTCATAGTTGAAGTGTACCTATGATGAAAATTACAGGCCTCTCATCTTTTTAAGTGGGAGAACTTGCACAATTGGTGGCTGACTAAATACTTTTTTGCCCCACTGTATTTGGGACATCATTAACAGATATAATGATAGATACTTTTCGAAAAAAGAGGCTACCTAGAACAAAGGGTTCTTCAGCTGTCCCAGCACTGTAGTAGGAGAACCCTTTTTGGTTGGTATAACATTTTTCACAAAATGGTTCTTTCAGTGTTCTTCGTTGAGTGAAAGTTCTACCTGAAAACAAGAAATGGTTCTCCGACAGGGACAGATGAACACTTTATGAACCTTGTAGTATTCTACAAGCACTTTGAAGCAGTGGCAGATGAATCCCTAGGAACTTGTTATTCCTATAAAAACAGAACTGTTGAAGCATGCAATACTAACCTCATCCGTCACTTTGAATCTCTTCAACAGGGCCACAAACTTCTGTTTGAAATTGGGTTGCTGTAAACGGAAGGTGAGATAGAGGGAGAGAGAGAAAAAAAGCGTTTGGCGTCGACAAGACTACAAACTACATTTTTTATTATGATCCCCATTAGCTGACGCCATGACATAAGCTAATCTTTCAGAGATGTCAGTGTAACCAACAAAGCTGTTGAGAGCGCAATAAATCACAGTGAAGTTAACACAATATACCTTGAGACCTAGTTTTCACCGCCAAATGTTATTACGCTCCGGAGTGGAGTATCCCCTAGGTAAAGATCTAGGATAAGCTTCCCTTCCTCCAATCCTAACAATATTCATTCATTGGGAAAATGCAAAACTGACCCAAAATGAATGTCTAGGGACAATTTCACCCTACTCCTATTAATATTCTTATCTGAAGAGTGGCAGCATCTCAAGTGTACTTGGCTACACCATTAAAAGTCAGTTAATGTTCACGTGGCTTAGTGGCTTCAACCTCGGTGACCTTATGTGACCGTGGCGTGTTGCATGATTCACCAAAGGCACATTAGGTCATTGGAGAGAGCCAGACGTGTCATTATTAACAACACCAAGGATTATCGTTTGGAGCAAATACCCGGGCCTAGGGAAAAGGATTTGATAGTGTGCGTTATTTGTGATTTATGTTTGTGTGTGTGTGTTACCAGCTCCCATGTGCGGGTCTCAGTTTGTGCCTGCTTAATTTGTATCCTTAGTTGGTGTTTTAGTCTGCACAGTGTTTTGGTCTAAAAGTGGATGTTGAACTCATTCCAGGACAACTCTCCTGTCACTACTGCTTAGCAAAGGATTTAGGATTTAGCAGACTGAAGACATCTTCTGTGCCATCCCAGAAAAGAACAAGACTGAGGAGCAGACCTAACACAGACACATCTTAAAGAGATTATAGTCGGCACTTGTTGACTGCACCCATTTGCACTGGCTTGGAACTTTCTAGACAGCACACACACTAAACCTAAGCATGCAGTTATCAGGAGCAAGGAATTGGGACTGAAAAACTGTATTGCATTTAAAATGTAGTTTGTACTTACAGTGCCTTCAGAAAGTATTCATACCCCTTGACATTTCCACATTTTGTTGTGCTACAAATTGGGATTCAAATGAAATTAACGGTACTTATTTTATGATCCATACAAAATATTTGGTAATATCAAAGATATTTTTTTTAAAGATTCATGAAAAATAAAACAAATATATATTGATTACATAAGTATTCAACCCCCCAGTAAATACATTTTAGAATCACCTTTGGCAGTGATTACAGCTTAGAGTCTTTTTGGATAATTCTCGAAGAGCTTTGTACACCTGGATTGTACAACATTTGCCTATTTTTTTTTTTTTAAACACTTCAAGCTCTGTCAAGATGGTTGTTGATTATTGCTAGCCAGTCATTTTCAAGTCTTGCCATAGATTTTCAAGCCGATTTAAGTCAAAACCAGGCCACTTAGGAACATTCAATGTCGTATTGGTAACTCCAGTGCATATTTGGCGTTGTGTTTTAGGTTATTGTTCTGCTGAAAGGTGAATTTGTCTCCCAGTGTCTGATGGAAAGCAGACTGAACCAGGTTTTCCTCTAAGATTTTGCCTGTGCTTAGCTCTATTCCGTTTCTGCTCGTGGGCTACCCCTGCCAATAGAATTCTACTCCGTTGTGCTCTGGCTCTGCTTAGAACAAAATCACAGACTCAATCTTGCAAAGTTACATTTGTTTTGGTTTGTTGCATTGAAAAGGGGCTAATATAATGTTGATTCAATCACAGAAAAAGCTTGAATCTATATAACGCAAACGAATGGGGCGAACTCAGTGAAGTTCAAATCTTACGTCTCTGCGCGGAATTGCATTTCTTCTGAGTGGCAGGCATGGAGGAGAAGCGCGGCCGCTCAGGGCTCTATGCTGGGGCTATTCTCATTCTAGCACTAAAATAAACTCACAAGCTAGGTTTGATGTGTATTTGAATGAATTTATCCAACCACATTGTAAAGTTGTTGATATAGAGGGGCTCCCCCCATCCTTACCCTTGTCATGGATGTCGTACGAATCATTTTCCTCCGGTTTTTCTTTGGCTTCCTTTGCACATCCTCATCCTCATCGTACAGGTCCTACAAAAGAGAGCGTTTTGTGTCATAGAGAGCAGTGTTTTTACAACCCATGGGAATGTACCTTTTTGTTCCAGCCCAGCACTAACACACCTGATCATCAAGATTAGTGGAATCAGCTATGTTAATGCTGGGCTCGAACAATAAAGTGCAGTTCTGTGAGTTATCGATTGAAAAACACACAGCCAATGACATTTTGGTCTATAACTACAACCCAGGAGAAATAGTATGCAGGGATTTACTGTATTGGTATACAGTGTGTATTTTGGGTTGTGTGACTGCAAATATCCATTACAGATATTTCGAACTAGAGATCCATCCCAACAGCACACTGTAAGATGTACTGTGTCTCACCACTGGTTGAACAGCATCGTCGCTAGCTTCCTGCTCCGAGGAGTAGCTGTCGTCGTCATCCTCGGAGTAGTTGTCCATATCCGGGGAGCGATCTGGGGTGAAAGACAGGAACATCAGCCACATGTCAATTCTCCATTCACTCACTGTTAAACTCTGGCGAATTTAGCGTGGATTTTAAAGTGGCTATGTCCCATTGCTCCCCTCAGAGGCTGTGAGCTAAAAAGAGGTCAAGTAAGTTTAAATGCCTCTAATGTCACTCCGTACTTCCTGAAGGACGGGAAAATTGAATGAATAAGTGAGTTCAGTAGATTTTTTCAAGAGATTTCATATAGCTTGCCGGCCATCTGGCTAATATTTCATCCTTGACAGATGATTTCATTTTGGGGCGCAGGCTGTCAGTTTCAGAGGGAATTCCTTTACATTAGTGCATCTGACATCTGTATCGTTTACTGGGCATCCATTTTGGCTCTGGGAGCACGAGGATCCTAAGGGAACATCAGGTGCCAGGCTGTAAATGCCTTAAGAATCACTGAGATTAATATCCTCCATTTCCCCTCAGTAACATTAGTCCTAATGCACTTAAGCTGTCATGGTTAGGGCTATAGGCCCCGGTAGTAACGGTGGTCTGTGGACACAGGCAAATACACGGGCTATTAGTGGGTCTGTAGTGGGCTTAATGCACTTCAGTAAATAGACTTTTAAGTAGTGAATGTATAGAAATCTCTAGTGACACAAGGACGACTGAAACATTGAGACATTGAAAGGCTACACAAAATACATTTCTTTCATAATAATTTATTTTTTAGAAAAGTTAACCTCAGCCATTCTGTCATGCCCTTTGTGAAAACGAGTTGTCAATATAGAAACAAATGTCTATTAAAATGTGCAACTGCCTGGGCCTCCTGACTGGCGCAGCGGTCTAAGGCATCGCAGTGCTAGAGGTGTCACTACAGACCTGGGTTCGATCCCGGGCTGCATCACAACTGGCCGTGATTGGAAATCCCATAGGGCGGCACACAATTGGCCCAGCGCCGTCCGGGTTAGGGGAGGGGAGCTTTACTTGGCTCATTTATGCTCTTGCGACTCCTTATGGCGGGCCGGGCGCCTACAGGCTAGCCTCGGTCACCAGTTGAATGGTGTTTCCTCCGACAAACTGGTTGTGGCTGGCTTCCTGGTTAAGGAGGCGGGTGTTAAGAAGCGCGGAGGAAATGGTTTCACTCACGCGACTGTCAGGCTAAGTGCAATGTAAATATGCACTTATTATGCCATTAAAAGCCCTGAGATAGACTAGCGTCCAGTCCAGCATCCAGTCCAAACTGACTCATGCTACAGAAACAAGAGATAGCCAGAATGGCCCTTAGGGCAGGAGACTCGGACAAGGATACTTTATGCAATTAAATAACATTATGGCAAAACCAACTGTTTTTCGGGATGAATAGCTTTCCTCAGCATGTGAGCCAAACACTTGTAATGACAGGCACTGGTTTCAAGGTCCCCCACCTAAGGCTTTGGCCTTGGTCCCTGGCTGCCCGCTGCCGTCCTCATGGTCAATGGGCTGACTGGACAGGGAATACACGCTGAGCTCGGCCGCACGCACCGGCACCTCCTTCACGTTGCTATGGAGACCCAGGATCTGGGCTCCATCTGTCGGATGCTGCATCACCTAAACCCAAATCAGGACAGAGAAGTGTGTGAGCGACATAGAGTTTTTGTGTTCATTGAAACAGAACAATGAGTACCTGAGTAAAATACATGAGCTAATGCAGACGCACACACACAGACACACACACAAATAAACACGAGCCCATGCAGGCACACACACACACATTCATAAATTTGCAAACACACACGCACCTTCCAACTGATGCACACAGTTTTTCTTAGAAACGGGGAAACTTAATTTTCTTCCTCATGGCTCACCAAATCGGATTTGTGCCTCTCACCTTGACAGAAACCCCATCACAGGGACGCCTCTACTCCCACCCCACTTCTCTACGTTGGCTCTAAGCTCTAGGCTGTGTACCAAATCGCATACGGTGCCATCTGAGAGGCAGCCCTGGAGTTTCATTAACCATCCATCACTGGGGCAGGTTGCATCGAAAAGGAAAGCTCCAAATGTTCTCCAATCCCGGCTGTCATTCAAACCCAAGGCAAAGCCTGACGGCACTTTGTTCACACAGTCACATCTCTACTGAGTATGACATGTTCTCTGTCATTCTCCCCAGCATGCTGTATTATTCAGGCGTTTGCGGAGGCGGAATTGTGAAACTAATTGCGAGTGTACTGCGGATGGAGACCTGAGGAAATGTAGCTAGGGTAGTCCTGTAATGTGATTGGAGGAATGGGGAAGCATGCCTACATCCGGGGGCATGGTTTAATGCTGGCTGGTGGCTGTTTGGAATAGTTCACCGATGTGCATATAATGACATTGGCTTGTGTTCAGTCAATTTCAAATAGTGGGTTTCTGTATATCACTTCTGTTCACTTTATGCATTCGGTTACAGTTCCTTGTTATGGCCTGTTAATATGTTCCTTCTTGCTTTGGCAACTTTGAATTTAGCACAGACCTTGCTAAAAATGTATTCTGAATTGGAACTGGGAGAGCAGCCCGATCTCATAGACTAGACGTAACATAATATACGTAAATCAAATTAGTATGATGTGTTACATTTGGTATGGTTCAATAAGACAGAAGGTTACTTAAGGCAACTTACTACTTTTAAGCTACTATGCAACTACTTAGCATATTAGCTAACCCTTCCCCTAACCTTAACCCTTTAACTTAACTCCTAACCAACCTCCTCACCTAACCTTAACCCTAACCCCTAGCCTGCCTATGATAAACATTAGCATTAGCCACCTAGCCAATGTTAACCACAAAAAAATTGAATTCGGAACATATTATACGAATTGCTATTAGTAACATCAAACAAATTGTAATGCGTAACCTGTTTTGAGTGCACGCGCCTAACAATAAAGACATAATTTAAACTGTAAAAATGAATTCCCTTTTATTGTTGCATAAACACAACCAGTCATGATATTTTCATCTGATTGTCAAACAAATCTCTTCAAAAAGTAGGCGTGTTCGTCCACTCCAAAATAATTCCAGCATCCAAACTACATACTCGCGCCATTTTATGAATGGAAATAGACATCTGTTACAAAACACCAAAAAAAGTGTGCCTAATGAGATTCTGCGATTGCTGACAAATTGAGCTATTTTTGTAGCCTGAAAAGTCGGGACAACTTAAATGCATTGGAATGAAGGCTATTTTTATCAAGGACGCATGGCAAACAAATAGATTTTTTTTTTGAAGTACAAAAGGAAAATCTATGCGAAAAGGAGCTCATCTCAAGCCGAAATTCAGCACTACTGGATGGACAGCGCTGCCACATGGAAACACATGGTTTAAACCATGACAAAGAGGTGGGGGTGTTCGTTTCATAGGAAGATTTTATTTTCATATTTACCACTGTAAAGCATATTTCCCACTGCATTTTAAATTGATAGGAGAATGGTTAAATCAGCATTTTTTTTGAGACCTCACAAAGTTTGACTTTCGTTGCATTTAGGGGGAAATAACGTCTCATTCAGCGGGGCTGAGCCCTGGGCTCCCCCGTAATTTGCACCATGGGCCTTGTTTTCCATAGTTACGGATGTACAACCCCATGATAAGCAACGTGCGTTTGACTTCATATGCCGTTGTGATTTAAAAAAAATTGTCACAAATATTAAGCTGTTGTCTTTACCTCTGCCATATTGATGACGCCCACAGCTAAGGTCTTATATCCCAGGATGGTGCGGTTTTTATATCGCTTCCTCCTCTGCAGCATGATCTGCAATCGGTTGGCGTCCCTTTTGAGGAAGTGGGGATACTAGGGGGGACAGAAAAGGGCGGAACACACAGTAGGTGTTACAGGAGGTTACATCACACCTTGCATCACGTCTGTAGCCATGACAACATTTTTCTTCAGTCAGTCATTTCTTTGATGCCTTCAGACCCGCCACCTCAGATGGGCTTTGAATGCCAAAATGAGGTGTGGGAAATACACTATAACTAAAAAGGGGGTATGATGTTTACATAGGCACTACCATTACTTTAGCAAAAAGCGCTGTACATCAACCGTTGGCTATTGAAAATAGGTATTTCAGTCACATAACGGATCACTCTTTGACACTATATAATAGTTTTGAAAGCCGTGTTAACCTGGCCCTACCTGGAGTGAGAAGGTTAGCTCAAGGTCAGTCTCCATCAGTCCATCTGGAGGAAGGACATACTCGTTGGACCTCAAGATGCGCTTGGAGCCCTGTGGAGGAACATTTAAAGAGAGGCACAGAGAGAATTAGGGATGTAATGGTGACTGAAATAAAGACATTTAGTGGTAACACTTCGACTTTGCAATGCTCCTTTCCCTGAGAAACGTGTATAGAAACTCAAATCTAAAAAACTCACACATCCCCGTGTCAAAGAAGGAGCGTTTGCCAATGATGCTTCGGGCTTAAGGGTTGTTTCTGGACAGGGTCTTGGAGCTGCGTGTTACCTCAGTAACCTACTGATCCAGCCACTTTAAAAGGAAGACTCAGCGATGTGATGTAGATACAGAACGCAAACAGCATAATAGATCAATTTCCCGCAACAACTTAGAACGCTGAAGCATAAGGCATTTCTTTGGTGCCCTCGCTACCACGCTGTGAACAGCGTGATGCGAACACGTGCACAGATACTGTGTGTGTGTGACTGAGAGAGCATCTCGCTCATTTCAATATATCTGGTTCTGCTCGTGGCAACGTCATTTCTTTCCTAGAATGCTCTATCATCTCACCCAATACTAGTTCGCTTTCGTTAAGTATGGGTTTCAGACTGATACACGAGTCCGGGAAAAATGACATTTCGAAAAATGTAGTATACTTTAAATGCCTGGATGTCATACTAATTTCGGTTTTGACAATAGCTGATCAATTAGATATTGGGGATGCGCTACCAAAAGCAATGAATATATGAAGAACGCCAAGAGTGTGCAAAGCTGTCAAGGCAAAGGGTAGCTACTTTGAAGAATCTCAAATAAAATACATTTTGATGTAACTTTTTTTTTTTGGTTACTACATGATTCCATATGTGTTATTTCATAGTTTTGATGTCTTCTCTATTCTACAATGTAGAAAATAGTAAAAAATAAAGAAAAACCCTTGAATGAGTAGGTGTTCTAAAACTTTGGATATGCGACTTTACGTCGTCACTGAAGAGAAAGAAAATGAAGATGTGTAATTTCAGTTAATTGAATGAGATTGTGTTAGATTACAGATTTTTTAAATGTAAACATTTTTGTAAAATGTTCTCTTTTTACTGAAACCTATTTTAGTGAAAACTCGTCTTTCATTTAACTTTTATACTGTCCCAAGATGCACAGAAATGCAACAACAATACATCACAAAATGACAAAAACAGGGTGTCTTTCACAAAACATTTAGCTAGTATCTTAATATTGGTCATTTCATATCGATTATACTTGCAAAAATGCTTCATTATGCAATTTATGTGGTTACTCATGTTCATCGCTGAAATCTTTTAGTATGCTGTAAGTTTACCCCTGCACTTTCACTTTGGAAGTGCCTGTAGAATTTGTACTTACCATTTACAGTTTTAATAGATAATGTTTTGTCGAACTGAAATACTGTTGTTACTGCATATTCTTTGATATCCTGCAATAACTGGCTATTGAGACTGTGATGTTTTTTTATGGGAATTCACTACAGAGCTTTCTTTATTGCTTGGATGGGATATGGGGTTGCCCTACAGAAATCAATGAATATCGAGAAACAACGCGATCGCGCATGACGCAAAATATACAATTTTATAGTACGTGCATTTTCAGACTCTGACATTGCTCGTTCTGATATTTCTTAATTTCTTTCTTTTTGGATTATGTGTGTATTCTTTTGTATTGCAAAGTATTACTGCACTGTTGAAGCTAGAAACACAAGCATTTGGTAGCACCTGCGATAACATTTACAAGTCTGTGTACGGGACCAAGAAAATTTGATTTGATTAAGCAGTAGATTTATGTATATATTTTATTTATAGATATTCATTTATTCATTTTGTAGCATTTTTGGTGATGTCCTTTTTATAAACCCAAAGTGGATTTCTGTTCTCATTTAAAAGTGTTTCTTGTTTGTAATAATACAAAATCTGTACATCTACTGTTATACTTTCAACATAAAAGGATGCCCTCGCACATCTGAGCTATGTTATTGCAGGTGCAATACATTATCATTAGTAGCCTAGCTATAGTTGGCTAGATCAACTAATAGAGGCCAAGTCTTTGAGTGCTGGCTTGATCAGACGAAGGTGGTTAGGGATATGGCTGATGAAGACGGAGTCTGGTGATGATCTTGTAGAGGGCTACTCCGGGAACCAGCCCGAGTCGTGTACCCACTGGACTTCTCCGTCACAATGTCTGACATCCACTTGCGTGATTCCTCAGCAGCTCTGCTCGTAATGAGCTTCAGATGACTCTTCAATTGATGCATGCTTAGGCCTACAGTTAACTCGAGTTTACTCCAAATTAGTGATGCACCGATATTACGTTCCGATATTTCCTTGCCCCCAAAAAATCGATATCGATAACCGAAATAAAAACATTTTGCGGCCTTAAGCATTCTAGTACAGTTAAATATTTAACACACACAGACACAGCGGTCTAAGGCACTGCATCTCAGTGCAAGAGGCGTCACTACAGTCCCTGGTTCGAATCCAGGCTGTAACACATTCGGCCGTGATTGGGAGTCCCTTAGGGCGGCGTACAATTGGCCCAGCGTCGTCTGGGATTGGCCGTCATTGTAAATAAGAAGTTGTTCTTAACTGACTTGCCTCGTTAAATAAAGGTAACACACACCACACTGACCAAAAAGGTATTGTTGGCATTTACGTATGTCCCCATTACCAGTAAAACATGATCAAAACCTATTTCTTTCACTTACTTACTGTGCTGTTTTGTTGTTCATTTGTTCAGTCGTTTCATTCTCAACCCGGATTTCCTCACACAGGTCAAGCAGTGAAGTTTCAGCTCGTTTGTCCGTGGCCTCTCTTCCTCGGTGCGCACTGTTTCCATATTGTCCAGCTGTGTATGCAACATTTCACGTAAACCCTGTTTCTTGTCTGCATCGAAGTAGCGGTCCTTGTACATAGCATCGACCATGGTGGCGACGCAGTAAAGAGAATGCCACCGAATCGCTTGTTCAGAGCCTGTGTCGGCAGTTTTGTTGAGCAGGCGTTTCAATGCCATGACAGAGGGTATCACGCCTGCTGCAGGAGCAGTCGATGAGCATATTTTTTGAGTCAGTTGTTCGACTGGAGCTAGCGAGTGTGTTCATGTTTCAAACATGTTCTCAAATGTCATTGAAATGGCAGCAGCGGTATGACAACCAGCACATTCATGAGCATGCAATACGACTTTCCTCAGTACGAAATCCTCGACGACCCACTGTGCTGTCAGACTCAGCATGCTCATGGGGCTGATATGCTGATATCGCTGGTCCAAATGTCAGTCGTGAAGGTAATTGCAGTGACGCCATCACTGTGTAACTGCGGTAGGGCAACATCTGAAAAATAGTGCACCGTGTGTACCGGTGTTCGACCAGTCGGCAAAAGCCAACATCACCACGACAGAGAATGGTTGATTGTCAAGGGCAATGAATTCCATTATCTTGGCTTTAATGGATTTCTCTTTTGAGTTGTCTCGCTGAAATGTTCTTACTCTTTCAAATGACTGCTCGACTTGTTGACTCCTCGATCCACTCAGCAGACATTCTGGGCTAGGTTAGGAATGCTGTGTTGCACGTGTAGCTCTACATGCACGCCATGTACCTACGTTTATATAGGTATGCACGTCAGCTTTGATATCAGTTTTGCAGATTGGCGTTAAACTAGACATCGGGCCGATACCAATGTTGGCATTTTTAGCCAATATCGGCCAATTACGAATTCCCAAAAACTTTTTTCCAAATGCTACTTAGCTAACAACACTCTGGCACTCCGCTGTAGTGAAAGATCACTGGGTGGCGCTACTGACAATCCTTTCCGGTTCATATGCGAAGCCATAACTGTTGGTGCATTCAAGACAACAGGGAAATCTGAAGAAAAAACATGCTCCGACTGGGAAAAATATTTTTGAACAGTCATCCAACTCAGATGAAACTCGGCATCCTACTAGAGCTGAAGATCACCAATGTCACGATTTTCCCCAGTCTGAGCTCATTTTGTTTCCGAGTTCCCAGGTGCACTTGCGGCCGTGGCATACTACAGCATACTAAACAGTACGTGCTAAATAGTACGTAGTACGATTAATATGTATGCAGTTTAAGTAAGTAGTAGGCAAGCCAGAATTAGGACACGGCTAGTGACATGCAGGAAAGAAAATTGGGGCAAAAGCTTATTTTCTTTCTATCACGGTCAGTTAGCGCTTCACTAACTCTCCATGCTGACTGTTTAGTCTTCTTGTGGGAGGCTAGCTTCACATCCACAAGTAATTGACTGTAAATGCAACAGGCTAATTGCTAACAAGACAACAGCAGCAGTCAGCATCTAACGTCTAATGAGCTGTCGCACACAGCTGTACTAAAATGGACCAGCAGAGGGATGAAGCATCACAATACATTCAGTCTTTAGAGACGAAAGGGAGAAGGAAAGTTTGTGAGGAAAATAAAAAAAACAAATGGAAAAATCTGTATTCGGACATGCATTCCTCTCGTGGTGACTCGGCAAGCTAAAAAGGTGCGCTAGCTACTTCAAGAAATGAATGCTAATTGATACTAGAGCAGGAAGAAGAGACATGTGGCTTCCAAGAGTAGCCCCATGGGTCCTGACAACTAAGTGCGTAGGTAGGTGTCGGCTTCAGACACGTCTGGAACCAAAGCTATTGGCTAGCTCAATGACAAAAGAAATTAACTCATTTCGGAAGGTGTTCAGAAAAAGTGAAAGGTCCAAAAACGAGTACGCATTATCGTGTTTTAACATACGGAACAAAACCGCCACAATCTTCTGAGTTCAGTAGCTAGAGATACAGAGTGACCCAAGAACAAACATTTTTCACACTCTTTTCCCTCCACTCAAATGGGGAATACAGAGCAGTCGAGACCCGTCTTAACTCCTGCCAACGCCGCAACTTTCGGTTCTTTTGTGTTGCTGCTCAACATGCTGTCATCAGAGGATCAGATGTGGCCATTTAAGTCCCTTTTCTGACAAGTGGCAGGTAGGCGGCTGAGACAGGCGCTAGCTAGCCATCACAATCAACACAGGAAAAAAGGAATAGTTTCTGAATAGTGTTCTTAGAAATACGCTGAAGTACAGAGTTACTTGAGGACAGCGCAGCGGTGGGCAATATTGACTGACACTTCAAGGTCTGATAGGGAACAGCCACTGAAGGTTTTCTACCACCTGATGAACTGTACCTGTCATGCTGACAAGTTTAAAATCTCTTGAGGTTTGTCTTCCTTCACAAACACCAGTGACCATGTCAAAAATGTTCAGACCTGTTGGGCCCCTCTTAGATTAAAGTGCAATTTATTTATGTATTGACAAATCAATCCAACCAATGTAGTAAAATGTCAGATCTCTGTGTGTAACTAAAAGTTAAGCTTGCCATTTACAGTATATAAAATTATTGCAAAGATTTTTGATAATCTACCTCTCAATACTCATGTAGTGCATAGTGAAAATGACCAGTGAATTTACCACCAGTAATTAGAGAGAACAGAAAGAACACAGTTCAACCACACAATGCTCTCTCTCTCTCTCTCTCAGATTGCACAGAACCCTGAGCAATACGCGAGCACTGGGCAGTACCGCGGGCCAAAGCGACTACTTTAGAATGCACAGTGCCCCAAGTAACGGTCGGACATAACTGTTTTATTTTTCCATTTTCTCTCTGTACCTAGCGAACAAGCCGTCACCTTGGTAACCGCTCGGGCAGTCCTCAGACTACTGAGCTTAGTGGAAGGAGAGATTCTGGGGGAGGTTGTCAGGTGTGAAAGGAAAAGTATGTGGCTAAGTCGCAATTCTGCCAAGATGCATGAAATAAAGGACGTACAAAATATATGCCATGGCTTCAGAAATAGCTTGTAAGGAGGACCACAGAGAAGTGGAAAATATTTCCGATGTTGGCCATTAGCTTTTGTTAGTTATTTCCATATTTGAGTAAATTGACTATTAGTATTGACCTTGATATAGTCCTTTGATTTTGTTGTTTATTTCAGAATATATTATCAGTCAATTGATGCAAACAATTGTTACCAAACCATCCCATAACACAAGACTTCAATGGTCAACAGCAATCCAACTTCCTGTGTTTTTATGGACACTCACTTGATACTAATACAATCCGACGCGCGTTACTTAAAAATCGGCATAATCTTCTTAACCTGGACTCACCTGTATTTTGACAGCTATCACCACTGAGCTAAGCTCCCGGTCCAATTCTTTGAGGACAATCAGCTTCTTGAGGGTCAGGCTGCACAATCTGTGGTCAACAGGGGAGACATGGAAGGGATTTTGTTTAGTTTCATTCATTTAGATCAGTGGTTCCCAAACTTTTTATAGTCCCGTACCCCTTCAAAATGTTCAACCTCCCGCTGCGTACTCTAGCACCAGGGTCAGCGCACTCTCAACTGTTGTTTTTTGCCATCGACAGCGACAAAGAGCTCTTATAGGACCAGGGCACAAATAATAATAATCAATCATTTTGCTCTTTATTTTGCCATCTTACATCTTATTTGTTCATCAAAAATTGTGAATAACTCCCCACAGGTTAAAGAGAAGGGTGTGCTTGAAAGGATGCACACAACTCTGCAATGTTGGGTTGTAAAGGAGAGAGTCTCAGTCTTAAATCATTTTCCACACAGTCTGGATTATAATTTAATGCATAGACATTAAAACCAGGCAATTTAAACAGTCCACAGCTGTATTTTTTTTTTAAGAAGCCAATAATTATCTGTGGCCAAATCATGCTTTTTGATCTAGTAGCATATTTTGAATTATTTTTTGTATAGACAGGAGGGGCTAATTATGCTATATAATTTTGGCAATTTAATTCAATTTACTTTAGGGGAAGCTTAGCTCGTGGACACAGTGCCTATGTCTGTAGCACACTTATGAAGGAGTTTTCAAAACAAAATGGCCACTGGATTGAAGAAAATAATCATGATCCTGCCAGGTAGTAATGGCTACCTTGTAGTTACCTTTTAATTGCATTTTCATCTACTCTAAGACGTTTAGGCGATCATTAGCGTCGCTAAAGGCAACACAAAGTGGTAGACATAGGCCCTACCCACGCTGAACACACAGACAGGGTTTATTCCCACGCTGTTTCCTCTTCAGAAAGAAAAAATGATTCTGATAAATTGCACATTACTGTTTGAATAAATCATGATAAATAAAAAATAAAAAAGCTAATTGTGAGCCGAAAACTAACGTGGCCAAGTCCATTTTTTGCCCTGGCACCCTTGCAATCAATTAAAAATGTGTGTCGCACTGCCAAGTCAAACAATGCGACTGTTTTAGCAGTGTCGAACACTGTATTGAGACCTAATTAGTTCTCCGTCATTAATCTAACAGCTCAAGGAGAGGATATGCTCTTGGATCGTTGGCTTACATAGGCTTATTACAATATAATACTGTTCGTTAATGAATGGTTATGAATCCCTATGTGTAGGATTTTGAATGTTTTATATTGCTAATAAATCTTTTCAGGCTTTATTAAAAGTGGGTACTGGCAAAATTTGGAGGACTTAACTTGTGTGAACATGACTCATCCAATAGACTTAGGCACTCGTGCCTGATTGTTGATTATTGGTTGAAAAGCTCTATCCACGAGGAAATAAAAAAAGACATTGTTGGCGAGTCTAACATTAACACAACCCCCCAAAAAACGAAACCTCAAACGTATGAAAACAATGTAGCAAATCAAATTGAAAAAAATCTGCAAACATGCTCCGAAGAGAGATCTTTTGAATAATCACAACATTTCAAAACACAATAGGTCTTCGGTCAGGAGACCGTGAAACCAATGTACGCCGGCAGAACATGAAAACATGACAGGAAAGTAGGTTAACAAAACAGATAGTCAGTTCAGACCTGAATACCAGTGCTGCTGTGAGCTTCATACAAATCCCACAGTGGCCCTGAGCTCTTCCCTTTTCCCCTCAGACTGTAACTTTCCCCAAATGGCACCCTATTCTCTACAGTGCACCGTGGGCCCTGGTCAAAAGTAGTGCACTAAATAGGGAATAGGGTGCCATAGGGTTCTGGTCTAAAGTAGTGCACTAAATAGGGGAAAAGGTGCCATTTGGGATGTAGCCTTTATGGAAATACTGCATTGCCGGAGTGCGAGTCATACAGGAAGCTAGAGACGGCTCCTATTCTTCCATTCTAGTGCATTTGGAGGAGAAAGTAGAGCTGGGGTTGAATGAATGTGTTCTCTCTCTCCCCTTTTCACTCTCACACTCTCTGTGATGGGGTGGCAACCTTGGTCAGCAGAGTAGAAACACATTCACGTTTCAGTTCCCCATGACTACAGACCCTTACTCCAACACATACACAAAAACAATACAATGGAAATGCAAGCACTTTCGACAGACTTACACTAAAATAAACACACATCCTCAGACCCACACACAGCTAACCCCCCCCCCCCCCCCCCCCCCCCCCACACACACACAACCGAGGGGAAGTTGGGGGTCACAGTCTGTCTTTGAGAATTCTGACTTGTCTAGAGTGTTAGTTGACAGGCAAACACAAACAGGCCAATTCAACATCCAGTACTGACAGCGCACGCACGCGCGCAGACCATACAAAACACAAATACACAAAACGCACCCAAAGAGATGCACACAAACACACTTGGACACAAAGGGTCTGGAATGTTCAGACGCAGTGACGGAAGAAACTTTGCGCTAACTCAGCACAAAGCCAGACCACCTGATTGAATGCATTCTATACTGGCCATTCATCGGAAGGACAGAGGCAGAGAGAGAGAGGCAGAGAGAGCGAGAGAGAGAGAGAGAGGCAGAGAGAGCGAGAGAGAGGCAGAGAGAGCGAGAGAGAGCGAGGCAGAGAGAGCGAGAGAGAGAGAGGCAGAGAGAGCGAGAGAGAGAGAGGCAGAGAGAGCGAGAGAGAGAGAGGCAGAGAGAGCGAGAGAGAGAGAGAGAGGCAGAGAGAGCGAGAGGCAGAGAGAGCGAGAGAGGCAGAGAGAGCGAGAGAGGCAGAGAGAGCGAGAGAGGCAGAGAGAGCGAGAGAGGCAGAGAGAGCGAGAGAGGCAGAGAGAGCGAGAGAGGCAGAGAGAGCGAGAGAGCGAGAGAGAGGCAGAGAGAGCGAGAGGCAGAGAGAGCGAGAGAGAGAGGCAGAGAGAGAAAGAGAGAGAGAGAGGCAGAGAGAGAAAGAGAGAGAGAGGCAGAGAGAGGCAGAGAGAGAGCGAGAGAGAGAGAGCGACGAGAGGGGTGGATGGACAGAGAGATGAAAAGAGAGGGCTAGAGGGAGGGAGATTGTTTGAATGTCCAGTCATTTCAGAGGCCATGCGAAAGAGATTCAGTATATTTACAGGAAATACTCACTCACTGCAGTACACTAAAACTATCACAGTACCATAGAGGCACAGAATAAGTTAGAGGAAAATCAAAAAGAAATGGAGGAACATATTCAAGAAAGATCAAGTGAAGTATATTATTAAATAAAGCAAACTGGATGGAATATGGGGGAAAATTCATCAAGTAGAAATGCTACCAAAATAATTTGCGATGATTCACTAAACAACATTTTGAAAGAGGAAGCAAAGTACTTAAAATAAAAAATCTATCAAATAAAAAGCTATCACAGTGCAGTAGAGCAATGCTTATGTTGAAAGCCTCAAAGCTGATCTGCTAAAATTGCATATTTGCTGGGGATATTGTGTGAACAAAATAGTTATTGTTGGATTAAACACACAGGGAACACACTTAATGTGTTGTGAAAAGTGTTATGAAATTTAATGTAATATTTTAATCTGCATTTTAATCTCTGGAAAAAATTAAGAGACCACTGCAAAATTATCAGTTTCTCTGGTTTTACTATTTATAGGCCTGTGTAAACTACTGAACATTTCTCCCTAATTCCAAATAAAAATATTGTAATTTAGAGCATTTATTTGCAGAAAATGACAACTGGTCAAAATAACAAAAAATAACTTAGATTTAACTTAGAAAGAGTTCAGAAATCCATATTTGGTGGAATAACCCTTTCATGGCTTTCATGCGTCTTGAAAGCTCCTCCACCAAATGTCACAGTGGGTGCGAGACACTGTGGCTTGTACCCACTGTGACATTTGGTGGAGGAATGGTGATGATTTGGGGTGCGTCAGTAAGGCTGGGATCGGGCAGATTTGTCTTTGTGAAGGATGCATGAACCGAGCCACGTACAAAAACTTGCTCCCTCCTGCTCTGACAACATTCCCCAACTCTGAGGATTGGTTTTCCCAGCAGGACAATGCTCCATGCCACACAGCCAGGTCAATCAAGGTGGGATGGAGGACCACCAGATCAAGACCTTGGTCATGGCCAGGCCAATCTCCAGACCTGATCCCCATTGAAAATGAAATGTGATCAAGAGGAAGATGAATGGTCACAAGCCATCAAACAAAGCCGAGCTACTTGAATTATTGTGCCAGTAGTGGTATAAAGTCACCAACATCAATGTGAAAGACTGGTCAAATAAAATAAAATGTTATTGGTCACATACACAAGGTAAGCAGATGTTAATGTGAGTGTAGGGAAATGCTTGTGCTTCTAGTTCCGACCATGCAGTAATATCTAACAATTTCCCAACAACTATCTTATACACACACAACTGTAAAGGAATGAATAAGAATATGTACATATAAATATATGGATGAGCGATGGCCGTGCGGCATAGGCAAGATGCAGTAGATGGTCTTGAGTACAGTATATACACGAGATGAGTAACGTAGGGTATGTAACCATTATATAAAAGTGGCATTGTTTAAAGTGACTCGTGATACATTTATTACATCCAATTATTAAAGTGGCTAGAGATTTGAGTCAGTATGTTGGCAGCAGCCACTCAATGTTAGTGATGGCTGTTAAACAGTCTGATGGCCTTGAGATTGAAAAACAGCTTTGGTCTCTCGGTCCCAGCTTTGATGCACCTGTACTGACCTCGTCTTCTGGATGATAGCGGGGTGAACAGGCAGTGGCTCGGGTGGTTGTTGTCCTTGATCTTTTTCGCCTTCCTGTGACATCGGGTGGTGTAGGTGTCCAGGGGGGCAGGTAGTTTGCGCCCGGTGATGCGTTGCGCAGACCGCACTACCCTCTGGAGAGGCTTACGGTTGTGGGCGTAGCATTTGCCGTACCAGGCGGTGATACAGCCTGACAAGATGCTCTCGATTGTGCATCTGTAAAAGTTTGTGAGTGTTTTCGGTGATACAGCCAAATTTCTTCAGTCTCCTGAGGTTGAAGAGGCGCTGTTGCGCCGCCTTCACCACGCTGTCTGTGTGGGTGGACCAATTCAGTTTGTCTGTGATGTGTACGCCGAGGAACTTAAAACTTTCCATCTTCTCCACTACTGTCTCGTCGATGTGGATAGGGGGGTGCTCCCTCTGCTGTTTCCTGAAGTCCACGATCATCTCCTTTGTTTTGTTGACGTTGAGTGAGAGGTTATTATCCTGACACCACACTCCGAGGGACCTCACCTCCTCCCTGTAGGCCGTCTCGTCGTTGTTGGTAATCAAGCCTACCACTGCAGTGTCGTCTGCAAACTTGATGATTGAGTTGGAGGCGTGCATGGCCACGCAGTCATGGGTGAAGAGGGAGTACAGGAGAGGGCTGAGAACGCACCCTTGTGGGGCCCTAGTGTTGAGGATCAGCGGGGGGAGATGTTTCCTATCCTCACCACCTGGGGACAGACTGTCAGAAAGTCCAGGACCCAGTCTTAACCTTCTACTGCAGTGGGCTAAATCAGGGTCACACTGTGTTTCTTGGTAGTCTTAAACAAATCTACTTTGAAACAAAAGTATACACCTCACACGCATGGTTATGGGCTTAACAAAAAGAAGACACGTGTAACATATAGAGATGAAATGCATACAATTTTGAGTTTGCATCCCGATATTAAACTTTAAATACATCAGAGAAAACTGAAATTAAACAGTTTGACACAAACACCGGATGTGTTGTTTTTATTAATTAGGACAAATGAAAAATATGAATAACATTCCACCCATGAGGCCACGAGGTCATTTGACTGCAGGAAAGGGCTACAAACTACTGATGTTGTCACGGCCGATGCTGGAAGAAGACCCAAGGTGCAGCGTGGTGTGCATACATTTTCCTCTTTATTTAAAATGTCGCCAACAAACACAAGAAACACGACCGTGAAGCTTAAGGGCTATAGTGCCACAAACAAAGACAACTACCCACAACGAAAGGAGGGAAAAAGGGCTACCTAAGTATGTCTCTGATTGGGAACCAATGATAGACAGCTGTCCCTGATTTGAGAACCATACCCGGCCAAAACGTAGAAACACAAAAGCATAGAAAACATAGAATGCCCACCCCAAATCACACCCTGACCAAACCAAATAGAGACATAAAAATGCTCTCTAAGGTCAGGGCGTGACAGATGTGGGTTCAGCATTGGCCTCAATCTCAGTCCTCCCAAGTTGCGGCCACACAAATAGTCTGGGAAGCCATTGATGTTCAGGAGTTTTATGGCTTGGTGGTAGAAGCTGTTTAGAAGCCTCTTGGAACTAGACTCCGGTACCACTTGCCATGCGGTAGCAGAGAGAGCAGTCTATGACAAGGGTGGCTGAAGTCTGACAATTTTAGGGCCTTCCTCTGACACCGCCTGGTATAGACTTCCTGGATGGCAGGAAGCTTGGCCCTTTGAGTATCTGAGGACCCATGCCAAATCTTTTCAGTCTCCTGAGGGGGAATAGGTTTTGTCGTGCCCTCTTCACGACTGTCTTGGTATGCTCGAACCATCTTAGTTTGTTGGGGATGTGGACGCCAAGGAACTTGAAGCTCTCAACCTGCTCCACTACAGCCCCGTCGATGAGAATGGGGACGTGCTCGGTCCTCCTTTTCCTGTGGTCCACAATCATCTCCTTTGTCTTGATCACGTTGAGGGAGAGGTTGTTGTCCTTGGATCAAGAGCCTTGCTGTCTAGTATAACGTGTTGTGTGTTCAGCCATCTGTGAGTAGCATTTTTGAGTTGTGTGTAACTTTATTATCTGAGATGTCTGTCCTGAAATGTTTTCAGTCAGAGACTGTATAAAATGTTCGCAATGTGCTTGTTAGCATTTAGTTTGAAAATAGCTCCCCTTGTGTTCAGTGTCGGTATTACCAAATGTGGCACAAGGTCGGTATGACAATTTGGATACCGCCCAAGCCTATTGTAGGGCTCCACCAGCTGCCATGTTAATAGTCCCAAGTGCATGAATCATTCTTTTGACAAATGCAACGTGTTCCCTGTAGCTGATTGCTTAACGGTTACGCATAATCCGTCATTTTACCTCAACGCGTTTCCCCTCGTCTCCAGGGAATTGGGGTTTAGGAGCACATGCTCTTCCTGTCATGCTAATGAAACACAATTCTTCTGAGGTGCAGTTTACCGTTACACTCCCCCTGTTTGTCTTTGGGCACTGTCAGGCAGTGTGCCTAATGGTGTTCTGAGAAAATGGGTTTGGCATGAATAAAACGCTTCTCGATACAGTTCGTCATTACTAACACAGGGGGGATGTATTGAAAACTAGCAGCCCCTGTCACACAGTTGTGTCCATGTTATAGGCTGCAGATTATTGGCCGCTTGACCAAAGAAGCATTTGACATAACGGCATTTGCTATATCCAAATTGGAACACACTTTAACAATTTTTAACTTGATCTATTTTACAGTGTAGTTACTAACCCGTAAATAATGCCAAAGTAATGCAAAAGTGTTGCCCAAGGTTGGTTTTGGATATGTAGGATGTAGCAATGGACTATTTCTAGTCTTGTATTAGGCAACTGCTGATGTCAAAGTGTTTGGAGAAGAGAAACCATAACAAAAGATACTGTATTCTGTGCAGTATGGCTGCACAGAGACAGTCACCCTGCCATAAAACCCAATACACACAGATAGTCACGTGTTTCTGAATATATGGACTTGTATGAAGCCATTAATGGAGTTCTATAGTATTTAATTTTACAACGCATTATATGTGGGTCTTGGCAATGTAGTATTTCCCCCAGCATTTGGCTCAGTGAATGAGTGATATCCCTGACCTTGTGCAAACACATACTACCACAAGTATACCACAGACACACACACATTAATGAAAAACACCCCTGACCCTTAAAATCACCGCGATGCTCTTTGATTAACCGAGCCGTGTGTGACATTGAAGGACTGTGGCAGAATTGCTCCTCACTACTGTATTCCCCCAAGTCGCACCACAGAGTTACAGAAAAGAGAAAGGGCGTTCAGAGCAGTCGGAACACAAGGTACTGGTTGAAGTGATCTGTCACTCACGTACACATATCCATGCTCTATGAAATAGAACACAAATGTGTGCGCGCACACACACACACACACACACACTCTCTTTGTGGCCCGTTCATACATTGTGCCCATATGTCTTTTTACTAGAGGGGGGTGCTATAAATAATGTAAGGATGTGAGGAGGTTTGTGATTGGCTGATGACATGGGGAGGAGGTTTGTGATTGGCTAATAATACTGGAAGGATGTGGGAGGAGGGTTTTGATTGGCTGAAAAAGCAGCTCAGAGTGTGTTTGCTGACTCTTCTCTGTACCCCAAGGGAGTCTCAAGGAGAAATAAAACAGAGTTAGAACATACTGTATTAAGCTTACGCATGGTCAGAATATGGAGTAAAACACACACAGACACTTGTATAGGCAATCATTTGACAGAATTAAGAACACAAATCATCACACAACTGTGCTCATATGTAGGTTTGACCTGAAATCATAGCTCCCAAAATATTCTATGCATGGTCAGAATATGGAGTAAAGCACACACATACACCCAACTGTACTGAAGAAGAGGGGACAAATGTCAAGAGGACATTTCTGCAATCCTCTCATAGGTTTGACCTGAAAATCGTAGCTACCAAAATATTCTATAATTTCTTTCTGCCTTTGATCATGACCCAATATATTGTCTGTAAAGTTGCTAATCTCTCTAAGGGCCTTGACACACAAAGAGAGAAGCAGGTTGCCTCCTGACCGAGTTGTTCAAGGCTTTAAGAAGATTAACTATGATTGGTCTAGCTCGTCCCATTTCAGCATCAAAACAGGGACACAAAAACACACGGCTCCTAATCTCCTCGCCTCCCGCCAGGAAGAGAATTGGACGTCGAATTGGTAGAATTCTACTTTTAGATGTCGGTGAAATCTGCAGCCAAGGTTGTGTTATTGTTCAGCCTTTATATTATGTTGTGGCTGTAATCAACCTACCCTGTGAGTAACAATTGCCTCAGTTTCCCAAGGCTTTACCATTGATCGCCTCCCACTTGCTGTGATTTCAAGTGGTTACATTTGAATATTTCAAAGTGGGAAGCCGTCTAAGACGATTGGCTATAGTATGTCAATAGATTGACTACCTCCGATGACGCAGCATAAAACTAAATTAGGATTTTGCACCATATCCATTTTGATTACAAACTACTTTTGTATGTATAGCACCAGCAAAAGTTTGGTACTCTGCATCTCACAAAGACACGGCGATTGGAACCAAAATCTCACATTTTTACTCATCAGACCAAAGGACAGATTTCCACCGGTCTAATGTCCATTGCCCTGTCCATTGCTCGTGTTTCTTGGCCCAAGCAAGTCTTCTTCTTATTGGTGTCCTTTAGTAGTGGTTTATTTGCAGCAATTCGACCACGAAGGCCTGATCCACGCAGGTCTCTTCTGAACAGTTGATGTTGAGATGTGTCTGTTACTTGAACTCTGTGAAGCATTTATTTGGGCTGCAGTTTCTGAGGCTGGTAACTCTACTGAACGTATCCTCTGCAGCAGAGGTAACTCTGGGTCTTCCTTTCCTGTGGGGGTCCTCATGAGAGCCAGTTTCATCATATTGTTTGATGGTTTTTGCAACTGCACTTGAAGAAACTTGCAAAGTTCTTGAAATCTTCCATATTGACTGACCTTCATGTCTTAAAGTAATGATGGACTGTCATTTCTCTTTGCTTATTTGAGCTGTTCTTGACACAATATGGACTTGGCCTTTTACCAAATAGGGTTATCTTCTGTATACCACCCCTACCTTGTCACAACACAACTGATTGGCTCAAACACATTAAAAAGGAAAGAAATTCCACAAATTAACAAGGCACACCTGTTAATTGAAATGAATTCCAGGTGACTACCTCATGAAGCTGGTTGAGAGAATGCCAAGAGTGTGCAAAGCTGTCAAGGCAAAGGGTGGCTACTTTGAAGAATCTCAATTATTTTTTGATTTAACACTTTTTTGATTACTACATGATTCCATGCATGTTCTTTCCTAGTTTTGATGTCTTCGCTATTATTCTACAATGTAGAAAATAGTCAAAATTAAGAAAAACCCTTGAGTAGGTGTGTCCACACTTTTGACTGGTCCTGTATACTCTCTCTCTCTCTCTCTCTCTGCTATGCCCTACATTATGACCACAGCCTCAGGGGTTGCGTAATCCCGTGGTCGTGACACACAGGCATGGCACAATATCAACAATCCTCAGCTTGTGACATTTACAGGGGGTGGCCATGACTCTTCAGGCTTTACAGGCTACTGTACCACTCAAATCCTTCCAAAGCAAGTCCAAACATGCTAGCTCTGACATATTAAAAGCAGTGATGGCTTCATCACCTTTGTTGTTGTGGTTCGGTTGAATGACAGTGTTGGTTGCACTTTACTATTGCAGTAATATGATGCAATTGCTTGTTACTTACAAATGCCCAGTTCTGTTGTGAATGGGATGGCTATTTGCTTTGACTAACACTGTTGGACTGAGCCGCCTGCCTATGTCTGTTGGTACTGAGCAATCAACAGGAAATGCCTGCGCCGAGTGCCAAGAAAAGGTGGGAAAACTATCTTCCTTATTGAGACATACAGAACAATAGCTGGGAGGGATATTACAGCCAACAATTGTTTTTAGTACTAAACCTACAACATTACTTTACAAATATATATATTTAACTAGGCAAGTCGGTTAAGAACAAATTCTTATTTACAATGACGGCCTAGGAACAGTGGGTTAACTTGCCCTGTTCAGGGGTAGAACGACAGATTTTTACCTTGTCAGCTCGGGGATTCGATCGAGCAACCTTTCGGTTACTGGACCAATGCTCTAACCACTAGGCTACCTGCCTCCCCATACTTGCTGCTGGCCACAAGAAAGTCTCGACAATATAGTTCCTATGGGGTATTAATTCAAGGGATACTTGAGCTATACTTAAAAATGTTAACAGCTAAAACCACAGGCATTACTGCAATAGAAAACAGGTTATCCGCTAAAGCTACTAGCCTAGCTTTGCACGTGAGAACAACAGTCGTTAACAACAGAACCAATCAATTCCTTCCATTACAGTAACACTAGCGCTTAGCAATGACAGAGATAAATTGAATCCTTTGGGGTTTGTCACTCGGTCAGGCAAAAATCACACGAGCCACACAAACCAAGAGAATGTGGTTGTGTGTGGCTCACTTAAGAGCACGTCATTAGCAACGCCACAGTCATGGGTTCAAACCCTGCAGGGATCACATATGCTGAAATGTATGCACTCAATGTATTGTAAGTCACTTTGGATAAAAGTGTCTGCTAAATGGGATTTTAAGAAATCGTATTATGAATGGGGGGGGATGCTAATCATTTTGCTAGTGATGAATGCTAATGGGTAAAAAGCGTAAATGATCTGCATTAGGGAGTGCAAATGGGGAGGCTGATAGACAAAAACTGTTCTACTGCTGAAACCACAACAACCCTCGGCTAGATTTAAATACATCTGTGATATTGGAGTCCGAACAATGATGAAAAGTGCCATCGGAAAGTATTCATACCACTTCACCTTTTCCACATCTTGTTGGCTGACAGCCTGAATTTAACCTTTTCACGCGCGAGTTCAAAATATCTCGAACAGTCGCCCCAGCGCGAGTTTTTTTATGTGCATGATGTCAGAATGTACTCACTGTTCTAAAATGGGATTGTTACGCAACATGACACTGCCCTCAAATCAAGGCACGCTGCCTGCTAATTATCTATAGGATATGTCTCAACTTGTCAAGTTCTAATTATTTTCTAACAGTTTGAATGTGTGTTCCACCTCATTATTTCACATAAGTAGTAGCCTATTTCAATGTTAGACAATTTATGTTTGAGGATTTACTGAGCAGCACAAACTTCTCTCTTTGAGAGCCCTGTGTTTCCCCTGATCAAGTATGAAGACATTGTGCATCTGTAGTCAGATGCAAACTTTTCCCCACTGGCAAATTTTCTGTCTGGTGACCGCATTGTCTTCATTGTTGTTTTCCTCACAAACAATAACTTTGGGCATGTGTGCGTTCCTATCAAAGTAAATGCATTATTTTCACTATAGCGTGTTGTCGCTTCAACTGTAGCATACCGTATGTATGTATGGAGCATAATGTATTTACTGTTTTATTCACGGTTTCAAGTACTGTTGACAAATCATGTATTCCGATTCTTGCATAGATTGTAATGGACACGTGTGTAAAATACTTTCTTGAAAGTTGTACTCATTATGATGAGCTAATGCTAAGCAATTTGCCAGGTGTGTGGCACCATGTTGGTTGACATATCTGTCAGACCAAAGATGTTATAAAAAATGAGGTGAAGGGATATTTCACTTGATTGACTTATGGTGCTTTAAAGACAACTGGGAACTCTGAAGAATATGAGGTCAAAATCATGACATCAGTGATCTTCAGGTCAGAAATACGGAGCTCTAGAAACAGGCCCGAGTTGGATGACTGTTGAAAAAGATTTTTCCAAGTCGGAGCAATTTTTCTAAAGGTCAGAGATTTCCGAGTGATTTGTCAAAAACGGTAAACGACTTATCATTTGTGTGTTCCAGTTCTTGTATACACTAACAAGTACATCAAAGATGTGCATGATGAATTTGCCAAACTTCCTATTTTTCAGGAAATGAGCGCAGCCATCTTTGACTATTTGCGTCTAATAGTGAATGGCATTCTGGGATATGGGAGTTTTTGCTTGTCAAAAATAAACAAGTATCATAAAGAATTTAGCTGCTGTTAGCTTAGCTGACACACATCTCTCCTGAACAATATTACAATATTATTTCTCCCTTGTTTACAATATACCACAACTCCGGTGAGCACAAGTCTAGCTGTTAGGTCACTAACTTATGTTTGTTTTTTTTGTCAGCGTAACCTGTTATTTAGACTGGTTTATGGAATGAGTTTGGCTGTGGTTATGTTCTGTGTGATGTTTGGATTAGTGATGCACCTATATGACATTTTTGGCCGATACCAATATCCAATATTTTCCTTGCCCCAAAAAAACGATACCAATAATAAACATTTTAGCGGCCTTTAAACCATTCTAGTACAGTTAAATAGTTAACACACACACACACACACAGCGGTCTAAGGCACTGCATCTCAGTGCAAGAGGCATCACTACAGTCCCTGGTTCGAATCCAGGCTGAGTCCCATAGGGCAGCGCACAATCTGCCCAGCATCGCCCAGGTTTGGCCGTCATTGTAAATAAGAATTTGTTCTTAAAACTGACTTGCCTAGTTAAATAAAGTTTACACACACATACACCATTTACGTATGTCACCATTACCAGTAAAACATAATCAAAACCTATTTCTTTCACTTACTTGCTGTGCTGTTTCGTTGTTCAGTCGTTTCATTCTCAACCAGGATTTCATCATACATGTCAAGCAGTGAAGTTTCAGCTCTGTCTGTCCGTGGCCTCTCTTCCTCAGTGCGCACTGTCACTGTGTCCGTTTCCATCTTGTCCAGCTGTGTATGTAACATTTCACGTAAACCCTGTTTCTTGTCTGCATCGAAGTAGCGGTCCTTGTACATAGCATCGAGTATGGTGGCGACACAGTAAAGACAGAATGCCACGCTTGTTCAGAGCCTGTGTGGGCAGTTTTGTTGAGCAGGCGTTTCAATGCCATGACAGAGGGTATCACGCCTGCTGCAGGCGCAGTTGATGAGCTTAGAGTCAGTTGTTCGAATGTTTTAAACATGTTCTCAAATGACATTGAAATGGCAGCAGCGGTATGACAACCAGCACATTCATGATCATGCAATACGACTTTCCTCAGTACGAAATCCTCGACGACCCACTGTGCTGTCAGACTCAGCATGCTCATGGGACTGATATTGCTGTTCCACATGTCAGTCGTGAAGATAATAGCAGTGACGCTATTACTGTGTAACTCCGGTAGGGCAACATCTGAAAAATAGCGCACTTGGTAGTGTGTACCGGTGCTCGACCAGTCGGCGAAAGCCAACATTACCCACGACAGAGAACGGTTGATTGTCCGGGGCAATTAATTAGATGATCTTTGCGTTAATGGATTTCGCCTTTTGAGCTGAAATGCTGAAATGTTCTTACTCTTTCAAGTGACTGCTCGACTTGTTGACTGCTCGATCCACACAGCAGACATTCTGGGTTAGGTTAGGAATGCTGTGTTGCACATGTAGCGCAAAATTCTACGTGGCGTCATATACCTACATAGGTATGTCAGCTTTGACATCGGTTTTGCACTTCGGCGTTAAACTAGATATTGGGCCGATGCCGGCATTTTTAGCTAATATCGTCCGATTCCGATATATCGTACATCCCTAGTTTGGATGATGAAGTTCGCATTTATCTTTTACAATAAAATGTCAAATTGAGGAAGTGTTGTTTAGACCTTTATTTCCCATCAGTACAAAACATTGTTTAGATGCTTTTCAGACAACAATGCTGTTTAGACTCGTTTGTTGTATCATACGTTCTGCTGCTACTGTTCCAATCACATATTTGCAATGGTACGCTGCGTGGTCCACTCAACAATGATCACAAATATGTGCTCGTACGCGTCAAAGGGTTAAAATGTTAGAAATTGAGATTTTGTGTCACTGATCAATACACAATACCCCATAATGTAGAAGCGGTATAAGTATTTAACCCCTTTTGTTATGGCAAGCCTAAATAAGTTCAGGAGTAAAAATGTGCTTTACAAGTCACATAGTAAGTCTCATTCTGTGTTCAATAATAGTGGTTAACGTGATTTTTGAGAGACTACCGCATCTCTGTACCACACATATAGAATTATCTGTAAGGTCCCTCAATCGAGTAGTACATTTCAAGCACAGATTCCACCACAAAGACCAGGGAGGTTTTTCAATACCTCGGAAAGAAGGGCACAGATTGGTAGATGTGTACAAATAAAAAAAGCTGACGCTGAATATACCTTTGAGCATGGTACAGTTATTTATTAGGGTTTGGATGGTGTATCAATACACCCAGTCACTACAAAAATAACTCAGTTTCCAGAAAGATAGGAAACTTCTCAGGGATTTCACCATGAGGCCAATGGAGAGTTTAATTATCTGTGATAGGAAAAAACTGAGGATGTATCAACAACATTGTAGTTTCCACAATACTAAACTAATTGATAGAGTGAAAAGAAGGAAGCCTTTACGGAATAAAAATATTCCCCCCAAAAAATGCATCCTGTTTGCAAGAAATATACTTTTAGTCCTGAATACAAAGCGTTCTGTTTGGGGCAAATCTAACACAATACATCATTGAGTACAACACTTCATATTTTCAAGAATGGTGGAGGCTGCATCATGTTATGGGTATGCTTGTGATTCGCAAGGACTAAGGAGTTTTTTGGATAAAAATAAATGGAATACAGCTAAGCACAGAAAAAAAACCTAGAGGAAAACATGGTTCAGTCTTCTTTCCATCAGACACTGGGAAACAAATTCACCTTTCAGCAGGACAATAAACACAAGGCCAAATCTACACTGGAGTGCAAAGGGTGGCTACTTGAAGAATCTCAAATATATTTTGATTTATTTAACACTTTTTTGGTTACTACATGATTCCATATGTGTTACTTGACAGATTTCAGGTGTCTTCACAATGTAGAACATAGTACAAATGAAGAAAAACCCTTGAATGTGTAGATATTCTTAAACTTTTAACCGGTAGTGTATTTTTTATTTAGCTCACATAATAGAATTTAAAAGTATGCATTAAGATGTCGGTAATAGAATAAAACACGGCAAAAACAAATGTAAACAGTAATAAATGCATTTCTATAGCTTCCAAATATATATATATATATATATTTGGAAGCTATAGAAATGCATTTATTACTGTTTACATTTGTTTTTGGAAGCTATAGAAATGCATTTATTACTGTTTACATTTGTTTTTGCCGTATATATATATATATATATATATATATATATATATATATATATATATATATATATATATTTTTTTTTTTTTTTTTACAATGGTGGGGGAGTGCCAAGATGGAAGGTCGGTGGCTACAAAACAGCCCCCCCCACCCACCCATCTAATGTATATACAGCGCCTCCGGAAAGTATTCGGACCCATTGATTTTTTCCACATTTTGTTACGTTACAGCCTTTTTCTAAAATGTATTAAATAAATTAAAAATACTCAGCAATCTTCACACAATACCCCATGATGGCAAAGCAAAACAGGGATTGAAATTTTTGCAAATAAATAAAACAGAAATACCTTATTTACATAAGTATTCAGACCCTTGCTATGATAATGGGAATGGCGCTCAGGTGTATCTCTTGTTTCCATTGATCATCCTCAAGATGTTTCTACAACTTGATTGGCCCACCTGTGTTCAATTCAATTGATTGGACATGATTTGGGAAGGCCACACCTGTCTATATAAGGACCCACAGTTGACAGTGCATGTCAGAGCAAAAACCAAGCTATGAGGTCGAAGGGTACCAAAACATTTCTGCAGCATTGAAGGTTCCCAAGAACCCAGTGGCCTCCATCACTCTTTAATGGAAGAAGTTTGGAACCACCAAGACACTTTCTAGAGCTGGTCGCCGGCCAAACTGAGAAATCGGGGGAGAAGAGCCTTGGTCAGGCCGATGGTCACTCTGACAGAGCTCTATAGTTCCTCTGTGGAGATGGGAGAACCTTCCAGAAGAACAACCATCTCTGCAGCACTCCACCAATAAGGCCTTTATGGTAGAGTGGCCAGACGAGAAGCCACTCCTCAGTAAAAGGGCACATGACAGCCTGCTTGGAGTTTGCCAAAAGGCACCTAAAAAAGATTCTCAGACCATGAGAAACTAGATTGAACTCTTTGGCCTGAATGCCAAGCCTGGCACCATCCCTACGGTGAAGCATGGTGGTGGCAGCATCATGCTGTGGGGATGTTTTTCAGCGGCAGGGACTGGGAGACTAGTCAGGATCGAGGCAAAGATGAACGGATCAAAGTACAGAGAGATCCTTGATGAAAACCTGCTTCAGAAAGCTCAGGACCTCAGAATGAGGCAAAGATTAACCTTCCAACAGGACAACAAACCTAAGCACACAGCCAAGACAACGCAGGAATGGCTTCGGGACAAGTCTCTGAATGTCCTTGAGTGGCCCTGCCAGAGCCCGGACATTAACCTGATCGAACATCTCTGGAAATAGCTGTGCAGCGACACAGCTCTTCATCCAACCTGGCAGAGCTTGAGAAGGTCTGCAGAGAAGAATGGGAGAAACTTGTAGCGTCAAACCCAAGAAGACTCCAGGCTGTAATAGCTGCCAAAGGTGCTTCAACAAATTACTGAGGAAAGGGTCTAAAAACTTATGTTAATGTGATATTTCAGGGGGGAAAACTATTTAATACATTTTGGAATAAGTCTGTAACCTAAAAATATGGAAAATGTCAAGGGGTCTGAATGCTTTCCGAAAGCACTGTATATAAAATCATTGGTCAAAACAAAGAAGGGAAGGTTTTTTTTGTTGGGTTCATAGTAAGAGAGAGTTATCTGAATGCATGAGAGGAATCTGTGCTTTCAGGGGGAAACTTTGTAATGCTTCCTCCAGCATTGTATAGAGTCACAGCAGCCTACCGAAGGACGAAGCACATGCAATGGAAGAAAATGCATTTTGTGGTATCGTAAACTGGTGGTACCTGCGACAACCAAACTGTATGGACAATGTTGATTGGCAGGTGAAATGATGCGGTTACAAGGTTCAAAAGTTGGAGTCGGGATCGGGTCAGCACCGTATTGTCCAATAAGGTTGTGGGGTGAGCCCAACATACACATCACGGAGCTTTTCTTCCCTCTTCAGGCACACGCTACAGAGGCAAAAAAATCAATGGCGTGATGACGTTGGACACAACTTTCAGGGATCCACATTGGCTTGTTAGTGCTAATTTCAAAACTACTGGCTGAAATTATACAAATCCTTTATAAAAACGGATCTTTAACATTCCTCTTGCAACATTGAATCCCAGTTGAACAAATAAAAAGAGAGATACATAAGTGACATCAGTCACACTTGCATTGCAATATCAGTGAGTATTTACGGTAATGATTATTTTGATATGGTTATCATTCTGTGGAAAAATCAAACAGGATTTACGGTAAGGTAGGTCAACGCTGTAGTGTCCAGCCAAGTGCCCTGAGACTTTACCTGACCCTTCTAACTGAGCCAGCCTTTACTGACCCCTATTCCTGCGGCAGTGAAACATTGTGCTCTGCACTGCCGAGACAAGTCCAGCTAAATGTGAATGAGACAACAAGAGCGGAGTCATCGCAGACACAGACTGGGTGTGTGTACGTGTGTGTTTAGTGGCTGAGAGAGAGAGAGTTGATGCCACAGCCACTCTGTCGGACCCATTCACTTCTAACTCGTGCCACCCCGAATGCAGGAAGTGAGTCAAACAGGAAGTGACACAAGCTAGGTCAAACTGTAGAGTAGCAGTCTTGGGTGTATTTAAATAGGGCTGGACTAAAACTAATTTCAAGCACAATAGCAGCTGTGATGGCATTACTTATAGTGTTTGGTTGGGGGAGGAAGATCGCAGCAGTTGAGTTCAGGTTTTATATAAAGTCCTACAAGGTCTGCTGCAGCACAGGAAATGCTTGAATGAACATCTTCAAGTAACTGACTGCCAGGCTTGATGGCTGGTTTTGTGGCGAGATAGATAAGATGGTGGCACTTCCCACTCCAAGTCTGTGGTTTCCTCCCTGCCTTCGTGCTCCATAAACACGCAATGAAGACTGGACTCTGGACCCGATCACATTAGGGCCCAGTAACCCAGCACGAAAGCAACAGTGCCGTTTTCATTAGGCACCAAATGGAAGACAACAGACAAACAGGACGGAACGACCCAGACTCCTACAAGCAGCGATAATTTGTATTGTCCGTTGCATATCTTTTCAAAAGCATTATGCCCCAAAGAATACGGCCCTGGCTCTAATGGCTTGGATGGAATGATAACAAATGGAGAGGCTTTGTATCTGTGGCCTTAGCCACCGGACCAGACTAAGCACATCAATTCCACACTGCTGCTTCAGAACAATGACATGAGTCTTGACAGCCCAGGCCTAAAACACGAGCCAAGCGTTTGTATCGATCTGTCTGTCTCTGTCCCTTCGTATAGGCATCCAAAACTGATTGGAGGCCATTTCTTAAAACAAGAGCCAAGTATTCATATCAATTTGTCTGTCTTAGGACTCTTCATATAGGCATCCAAACTGAACAGGGGCCAGTTTTTAGTCAACAGATGTTAGTATTTATCACTCAGCACTTCTAGACTGACAATTTTTGACAGCTGGGAAAGTCTGTGTAGCTGTGTTGGTTGGGAATAAACAGCAGACAAGGATTTGGGGAGTGACACACACACACCCTAATGCCACTAAAGGCTGGTCGGAACTCAAGAGTAAGTAAGCCCGGGATCCTGGAATGCACTATTTCCCCATGCTTATCCTGCTTCCTGCCATCAGCGCAGTGAGACAGAGAATTACGTAAGTCAGGTTCACTCCCCAGCAGCCCCCAATGGACCTCTCACCCTGCCCACTGATCAAATAAAAACATGGACGACAGGATGTTTCATCCTGAACGGAGATGGGGGTTCCTTTAAAATTGTATTAGTCACATGCGTCGAATACAACAGGTGTAGACCCTTCACAGTGAAATACTTACTTAATTACAAGCCCCTAACCAACAATGCAGTTTAAAAAATACGGATAAGAATAAGAAATAAAAATAGTAATTAAATAGACCTTGCTTGATGTACAGTGTTGATCAATGCGGAACAATCTAATATTCTCAGGGATAACGGAGAACGCAGAGGCTGTGAGGACACAGTCTGAGACTTTATGTCAACTCAACTAAAACTGCCCACTGATGTTGTGTGTAATGTCACTTTCTCCAGAGTCCATAGAATAGGTAAGGCCTCTGGAAATAGGCCACGGGCTATTATTGCATGTTTTGATAAATTTAACAAAAGGAAATGGCAAAGAACATGGGGAGAGAACTCAGAAACACTGATTTTGGAATAAATGATCATTTCCCCACCGAGATCAATGAAAGGAGAAAAAAAACTATATCCCATCATGAAGGAAAAGCGTTGCCTGAATCAACGAGTCTCCATGGTGATGGATAAACTTTATATCAACGGGCAATTGTATCAGGACTCTAGAGTAACTCCCTGGCTATTTTACTTTAATGTTCAAATTTGAGTTTGTGTGTTGTAGTCTATCATGACAACTTCAACTATAATGAATACATGCTCTATTGATCTCCACTTGATAAGGAAAGGGCTGCATATAGCTCTGGTTAATGTATGTAGCCTTCCTAACAAAATACATGAGGTTTTTAACTTGGTCAAAATAAATAATATTCATATTTTGGCTTGACCGAAACGCATTTAGATGCATCTGTAAATGATGGGCAATTTAACATTCAAGGATATAGTCTACTGAGAAGAGACAGGAATCATAGATATAGTCTACTGAGAAGGGACAGGAATCATAGATATAGTCTACTGAGAAGGGACAGGAATCATAGATATAGTCTACTGAGAAGACAGGAATCATAGATATAGTCTACTGAGAAGGGACAGGAATCATAGATATAGTCTACTGAGAAGGGACAGGAATCATAGATATAGTCTACTGAGAAGGGACAGGAATCATAGATATAGTCTACTGAGAAGAGACAGGAATCATAGATATAGTCTACTGAGAAGGGACAGGAATGGTTGGGGTGTAGCACTGTATATTCAGAATCATATACCTTTTAAGAAGAGGGATGACCTTAATGTATGTCAAATAGAGGCACTATGGGCTCAGGTACATCTATATTGGCACCCATATTGGTAGGATGTGTGTATAGACCTCCTAGCTCTAAGGTGTCCTATCTGGATGACTTATGTACTGGGTTTGACCAGGCCACAGATAGTAACAGAGATGTGTTTATCTTGGGTGATTTTCATATAAATTGGAAGGATCACAATAATTCAAATATAACTAAATTGATGAGATATGCCGAGAACTGTGGTTTGAAACAAATGGATAATGATACTACTAGATCTTCAACTAAGTTGGGTCATCGTTCAGACACATGCATTGATCTGATTGTCTGTAATATACCATTGCAATGCTTAAAAAGCCAGATCAATGCCAGTGGGCTGGACAGACCATAATATTGTGACCATAACCATGAAGACCAAGGTTCCAAAGAAACCCCCTAGGATTGTGGTCAAACTGAATTATAAAACATTTAATCATGAGCTATTTCTAAATGATTTGGCTGCTGTACCCTGGGAGCTGATTTATCAAGAGGATGATTTAAATCACGCTACAGAATGTTTTATTGATTTGCTCACTGAGGTAATGGACCATCATGCCCCTATAAGAAAGAGTTCAGTTGGTGCCCGTCCATCTCTATGGATTAATGATGAACTGGGTGAGGCTTTTTCTCAAAGAAATATGGCAAAAGTCTTAGCAGCCAAGTCAACATTAGAAATTGATGAACAGAATTATAGAACATTAAGTAATTATGCAGTTAAATTTAATCGAAAGAAGAAAAAGTTATTTTACAACAATGCTTTAATTGATTGTAAAAATTATTCTTAAAAAGGTGTGGAATACAGTTAAGGGCTTAATTGGTACATCTATCTCATCATGCCCATCTAGTGTGGAGGTTGACGGGAGAATCATAACAAAACCAGTTGATATTTTTTACACAGAAAATGTAATTACTGAGTAACAATGTAGACATACATTCTTCCAAGCAAGCTATTATCCAATGGATTGATGATCATATTATGAGTAACAAGATCTGCTCTTTTAGTCTGCAAACAGTATCAGAGGAGGTGTTAAACCTATTGAAGTCGTTACCTGATGGTAAATCTACAGGTTATGGTGTTATGGACAATTTGTTGCTTCGCTGTGCTGCTCCCCGGATTGCAGTTCCACTGATACATATTTAATTGGTCACTGGAAAAGGGGATGTTTGCAAATGTATGGACGCATGCGAAACTGTGTCCTATTCCCGAAAGACTGCAAAGAACCCATTACGCCTGCCAATAGTCGACCAATTAGTCTACTCCCTACACTCAGTAAGATATTGGAGGGTATTGTGAGTAGACAAATATGGGAGTACATGGAAAAGAATGATCTGATTACAGCCAATCAGCATGCTTATCGCAAAAAACATTCCACTACCACTGCATTGGTTGACATGACTGACCAGTGGCTCAATGCTATGGATAATGGCACGTTTGTGGGTGTATTATTTTTAGATTTCAGTGCAGCATTTGATTTGGTGGATCATGAAATAATTTTGACAAAATTAATGCATTATAGTTTAAAGGAGGTAGCATTGAATTGGGTACAGTCATTGGGTACAGTCATATCTAACTGACAGGAAACAGTCCACCTATGTCAATGGTTGTCATTTTCTTCCCCTCATGCTTTAAACTGTGGAATACCGCAGGGCAGCTGCCTTGGGACACTTCTTTATTTAATATATACCAACGACCTTCCCTATGCCTTAGTTTAAACTCAAGCTACTATATTTACAGATGATACTACAATTTATGCAGCAAGACAATCGGTTCAACATGTACAGCAGGCTTTACAAGGAGATTTGGAGAATATCAGGGAGTGGGTTTGCCAAAACAAACTTGTTTTAAACACCAAGAAAACCAAAGTTATGTTGGTCTGTTCAACTAGGAAAAGGCCAAAACAGCATGGGATACAATTAAGTATGGGAGGAGTACAAATTTAAGAAGTGGCAGAAACCAAACTATTGGGAGTGCAGCTAGACAAATGCTTATCAGGGCCGTCTCAAATAACTAATCTATGTAAAAAAAAACAAAAAAAACAGCATGCGTAATCAGGGGGATAGCTAAATATTTACCATGACAAATTCTTCAGCAAATAACACAAGCATTAATTGAGAGTCAGGTGAACTACTGTTCTGTGGTCTGGGGAAATGCATCATCAAGTCAAGTTAGGCGGCTGCAGAATGCACAGAACAAAGCAGCAAAGATTGTTTTAAGGTGAAGATATGGTTCTTCTGTTGTAGTCATGCGCAGTGTTCTTGGTTGGTCATCAATCGACAAGATAATTGAAAAAAAACATGCTTATTTTATTTCATAATATACATCATTTAAAACGGCCAAGTTCTATTCACAACGGTATTCAGTTGGTAAGAGACAGACATTCCGTAAATACTAGGAAAAGATTGTCCACCATCTATGTGTTATCCAGACAGAAAAGAGAAATAGGCAAAAGAACATTTCGATTTAGAGCGATGAAGAAATGGAATAAATTAACTGAGCAAACTAGAAACCTTTCAATATATAAATGTAAACATTATTTTAAAACAATTTAAATATAATACAAAGAAATGTTGTGGGACTGTAGTAGATGAAGAATCAATATTTTTTAGATTGAGTATTTATTGGGTCATTCTGTTAGTATATTATGTATGTTTGTAATAGTGTGTTATATGTGGAAATGTGTTTGTATTATAAATTGTATTTTAATGTTTAAGGACTCTTGTAAGATTAGTCCAAATGGGGACCAAAAGAGATCGAAATAAAAAAATTATAAATCAAATCAAAGAGCAGCAGTAAAATAACAATAGCGAGACTATATACAGGGGAGGGTACCAGTAGAGAGTCAATGTGCGGGGGCACCGGAAAGTTGAGGTTATATGTACATGTTGGTAGAGTTATTAAAGTGATGATAACAGAGAGTAGCAACGGTGTAAGGGGGGGGAATGCAAATGGTCTGTAGTCTTATGGCTTGGGGGTAGAAGCTGTTGCTCCAGTTTCAACTGTTCTGCCTGCGGCTATGGAACCCTGACCTGTTCACCGGACGTGCTACCTGTCCCAGACCTGCTGTTTTCAACTCTCTAGAGACAGCAGGAGCGGTAGAGATACTCTCAATGATCGGCTATGAAAAGCCAACTGACATTTACTCCTGAGGTGCTGACTGAGGTGCTGACTTGTTGCAACCTTGACAACTACTGTGATTATTATTATTGTGATTATTATTATTATTATTTGACCATGCTGGTCATTTATGAACATTTGAACATCTTGGCCATGTTCTGTTATAATCTCCACCCCTCATAACCTGGTTCCTCTCTAGGTTTCTTCCTAGGTTTTGGCCTTTCTATGCAGTTTTTCCTAGCCACCGTGTTTCTACACCTGCATTGCTTGCCGTTTGGGGTTTTAGGCTGGGTTTCTGTACAGCACTTTGAGATATCAGCTGATGTAAGAAGGGATATATAAATAAATTTGATTTGATTTAGAAGCCTCTTGGACCTAGACTTCGCGCTCCGGTACCGCTTGCCATGCGGTAGCAGAGAGCAGAGTCTATGACTAGGGTGGCTGGAGTCTGACAATTTTCAGGGCCTTCCTTTGATACCGCCTGGTATAGAGGTCCTGGATGGCAGGAAGCTTGGACCCAGTGATGTACTGTGCCGATCACACTACCCTCTGTAGTGTCTTGCGGTCAGAGGCCGAGCAGTTGCCATACCAGGCAGTGATGCAACCAGTAGGACGCTCTCGATGGTGCAGCTGTAGAACCTTTAGAGGATCTGAGGACCCATGACAAATATTTTCAGTCTCCTGAGGGGGAATAGGTTTTGTTGTGACCTCTTCACGACTGTCTTAGTGTGCTTGGACCATGTTAGTTTGTTAGTGATGTGAACACCAAGGAACTTGACTCTCTCAACCTGCTCCACTACAGCTCCGTCGATGAGAATGGGGGCGTGCTCGGTCCTCCTTTTCCTGTAGTCCACAATCATCTCCTTTGTCTTGATCAATTTGAGGAAGAGGTTGTTGTCCTGATACCACACGGCCAGGTCTCTGACCTCCTCCCTATAGGCTATCTCGTCGTTGTCGGCGATCAGGCCTACCACTGTTGTGTCATCGGCAAACTTAACGATGGTGCAGTCATGAGTGGCCATGCAGTCATGAGTGAACAGGGAGTACAGGAGGGGACTAAGCACACATCCGAGGGGCCCCTGTGTTGAGGATCAGCATGGCAGATGTGTTGTTACCTACCCTTACCACCTGGGGGCGGCCGGTCGGGAAGTCCAGGATCCAGTTACAGAGGGAGGTGTTTAGTCCCAGGGTCCTGAGATTAGTGATGAGCTTTGAGGGCATTACGGTGTTGAACGCTGAGCTGTAGTCAATTAATAGAATTCTCACATAGGTGTTCCTTTTGTCCAGGTGGGAAAGGGCAGTGTGGAGTGCGATAGAGATGCATCATCTGTGGAGCTGTTGAGCGGTATGCAAATTGATGGGTCTAGAGATTCTGGGATAATGGTGTTGATGTGAGCCATGACCAGCCTTTCAAAGCACTTCGTGGCTACACATGTGAGTGCTACGGGTCGATAGTAATTTGGGCAGGTTACCTTGGTGTTCTTGGGCACAGGGACGAGCAAAACCTTGAGACTTCCTTCGATATCGTGCACCAGCTGTTATTTACAAAAATACTGCCCGTGCAGCGTATAACCAGCCAGATGTATGTTGATAGTGTCGTGGTTCAGCCACGACTCCGTGAAGAATAAGATATTACAGTTTTGTATGTCCCGTTGGTAGAACCCCGTTCCGCTAGCGGAACCCCTCGCCAACAGCCCATGAAATTGCAGGGCACCAAATTCAATCAACAGAAATCTCATAATTCTATTTTCTTAAACATACAAGTATTAGACACGATTTTAAAGATAAAATTCTCGTTAATCCAACTACAGTGTCCGATTTCAAAAAAGCTTTTCGGCAACTAGTCACAGAAAGCATACAGCGATTTTCCAACCAACGAGAGGAGTCACAAAAATCTGAAATATTGATAGAATTAAACACCAACCTTTGATATTCTTCATCAGATGACACTCCCGGGACAACATGCAACACAATACATGTATGTTTTGTTCGATCAAGTTCATATTTATATCCAAAAACCTACATTTGGCTTTGCCTCCAAAACATCCCGTGAATTTGCGCAGAGCCACATAAAATCACAGAAATACTCATAATAAACATTAATAAAAGATACAAGTGTTATTCACAGATTTAAAGATATACTTCTCCTTAATGCAACCGCTGTGTCAGATTTTTTTTTTTACTTTACGGAAAAAGCAAACCATGCAATAATCTGAGTACGGCGCTCAAAGATCAACACAACCCAAGAAGATATCTCTCTCCACTGGCTTCCAGTTGAAGCTCGCATCCGCTACAAGACCATGGTGCTTGCCTACGGAGCTGTGAGGGGAACGGCACCTCCGTACCTTCAGGCTCTGATCAGGCCCTACACCCAAACAAGGGCACTGCGTTCATCCACCTCTGGCCTGCTCGCCTCCCTACCTCTGAGGAAGTACAGTTCCCGCTCAGCCCAGTCAAAACTGTTCGCTGCTCTGGCACCCCAATGGTGGAACAAACTCCCTCACGACGCCAGGTCAGCGGAGTCAATCACCACCTTCCGGAGACACCTGAAACCCCACCTCTTTAAGGAATACCTAGGATAGGATAAAGTAATTCTTCTAACCCCCCCCCCCCTTAAAAGAGTTAGATGCACTATTGTAAAGTGGTTGTTCCACTGGATATCATAAGGTGAATGCACCAATTTGTAAGTCGCTCTGGATAAGAGCGTCTGCTAAATGACTTAAATGTAAATGTATATCCGCCATGTTGGAGTCAACATAAGTCAGAAATAGCATTATAAATATTCACTTACCTTTGATGATCTTCGTCAGAATGCACTCCCAGGAATCCCAGTTCCACAATAAATGTTTGATTTGTTCCATAAAGTCCATCATTTATTTCCACATCACTCCACGTTGTTTGCGCGTTCAGTACACAATCTAAACTCACAACGAGCGGGCAGGTCCAGGCAAAAGTTCAGACGAAAAGTCATATTACAGTCTGTAGAAAAATGTCAAACGAAGTATAGAATCAATCTTTAGGATGTTTTAACATAAATCTTCAATAATGTTCCAACCGGAGAATTCTTTTGTCTGTAGAAAAGCTATGGAACAGAGCTCGCTCTCACGTGAACGAGCGTCACAAGCTCGAAGCATTCTGCCAGACATCTGACTCATTCCCCTCTCATTCGGCCGCACTTCACAGTAGAAACATCATACAAGGTTCTAAAGACTGTTGACATCTAGTGGAAGCCTTAGGAAGTGCAACATGACCCATATCCCACTGTATCTTCAATAGGGACTGAGTTGAAAAACAACCAACCTCAGATTTCCCACTTCCTGGTTGTATTTTTCTCAGGTTTTTGCCTGCCATGTGAGTTCTGTTATACTCACAGACATCATTCAAACAGTTTTAGAAACCTTTGAGTGTTTTCTATCCAAAGCTACTAATAATATTCATATATTAGCAACTGGGACTGAGTAGCAGGCAGTTTACTCTGGGCACGCTTTTCATCCAAATGTGAAAATGCTGCCCCCTATCCATAAAAAGTTTATCTTCCAGTTTGGTCATATATTTTATTGTCCAAAGATTGCACGTTTGCTAGCAGAATGGAAGGAAGTGGGGGTTTATTCGATCACCTACGAATTCTCAGAAGGCAGCAACCCCCCCCCCCCCCCCGGACCCTTCTTCTCTGCCTCACACAAATCATGGGGATCTGGGCCTGTTCGCAAGAAAGCAGAATATCGTTCGCGTCGGGCTAGTCAGACTCATTAAAAGGAAAAAAGGATTCTACCAGTCCGAGGTGAGTAATCGCAGTCCTGACGTTCAGAAGTTATTTTCGGTCATAAGAGACGGTAGCGGCAACATTATGTACAAAATAAGTTAGAAACAATGCAAATAAATGAACAAAAAAACACAATCGGTTGGGGGCACATACAACGTCTGCCTTCTTCTCCGGCGCCATTTTAGTGTTTTACAAAGATGGTAGTAGAGATTTCTGAGTCTTTAGCTGACACTCCAGAATTCTTCCTGACCTTATTGAGCATTCTGCACTGTGCTCTTGCAGTCATCTTTGCAGGACGGCCACTCCTAGGGAGAGTAACTACAGTGCAGAACTTTCTCCATTTTGTAGACAATTTTTCTTACAGTGGACTGATAAACATCAAGGATTTTCAAGATACTTGTGTAACCCTTTCCAGCTTTATGCAATTATTATGTAGAATGCTTTATGCTATTATTATGTAGAATAATAGTGAAGCCATCAAAACTAGGAAATAACACATATGGAATAATGTAGTAACCAAAAAAAGAGCCAATCAGTTGTGTTGTCACAAGGTAGGGGGGGGGGGGGGGGGGGTAAACAGAAGATAGCCCAATTTGGTAAAAGACCAAGTCCATATTATGGCAAGAACAGCTCAAATAAATAAAGAGAAACGACAATCCATCATTAATTTAAGACATGAATGGAAGTCAATATGCAACATCAAGAACTTTGAAAGTTTCTTCAAGTGCAGTCGCAAAAACCATCAGGTGCTATGATGAAACTGGCTCTCATGAGGACCGCCACAAGAATGGAAGACCCTGAGTTACATCTGCTGCAGAGGATAAGTTCATTAGAGTTACCAGCCTCAGAAACTGCAGCCAAAATAAATGCTTCAAAGTTCAACAGACACATGTACGTCAACTGTTCAGAGGAGGCTGCATGAATCAGGCCTTCGTGGTCGAATTGCTGCAAAGAAACCACTACTAAATGACACCAATAAGAAGAAGAGACTTGCTTGGGCCAAGAAACACGAGCAATGGACATTAGACTGGTGGATCATTTGTTTTTCAACAGGACAATGACCCAACACACCTCCAGGCTGTGTAAGGGCTATTTGACGAAGGAGAGAGATGTTTGGGATGAGAGAGAGATTAAAGTAGATGTCACACGTCAAGATTTGATGGATGACCCTATGTGAGCCTATGTGACCGCTATGTGAACCTAAGGGGTTGCCTGTCAGGACATTCTGATGGTTAGGTGGGGGTCTTTGGGTAAGGGTCCAGTTGTCAGGTCAACCGGTAATGATTTATGACCCCAGCCTGATTTATGACCCTATGTAATGATTTATGACCCTATGTCCTGTTGTAGCAGGCCTGCCCATATTTGGGCTTCCGGTCAGGACATCCTGGCCGGGGTGGGGGTCTTTGGGGTAAGTGTCAAGTTGTCAATGTCGTAAATCAGAAAAAGATCATGATTTATGAACCTATGTAGTGATTGATGCCCCAATGGTTTGTAGAAGGGGGGCATGCCCATATTTGGGCTTCCGGTCAGGACATTCTGATGGTTAGAGGGGGGCTTTTGGGTGGTAAGTGACCAGGTGTCATGTCAAACTGTTCCTGGATGTCTAGTGTTGGGGGGTTGTTAATGAACATTTCAAAGAGGCTGGCTTTGCAGAAGCCTTATAAAGCCCCAAAACAATGCATGTTTAAGATTGTACAAGATAAACCCCCTGAATATTAAACAAAAATGACACATATGTCAATTTATGGTATGTTATGCTCGGCTTGTCATGAACCCAGTGAACAAAGCATTGAGGAAGTTCTGTGTGAAGCTCCAGAATGTTTTAAAGGATTTTTGGGTACGAGTGAGGGCCCTATGTCTTACATATTCCAGCCGGAGGATTCTACGGTAAAGATCTTCAACGCCTGTGGCCCCAAACCCGTTTATCAGGCAAAACCTGGGAGTTTTTCTCCTGCTCTGGGCATGAGAGAATGGCTAAACATCCGGATGGCTCTTTGTAAAATTGAACAGGTCCTGAGTGGCACAGCTGTGCCAGGCTATGCGTTGGAAGAACAGGTCTTCGGACGCAGTGATCTCAAGGCTCTAAGAATTGCTTCAATGGACTATAACCCGGACAACAAAGTGACAATTTTAGCCTGTCAAGTTTATGATGCGGGTAATGCTACAAAGTCTGTCAATTCTCCAGTAGCATCCAGAGCATGCAAAGATGTCAACTTTTTTATTCCTGTGTTTAGTTTTAAATGGGTTGATTATCCAATTTTCATAACACTTATGAATAAGCTGGACATTCTCTTCAAAAATCGCGAACAGTTAAGACGCTGGCCTCGACTTTTCTTGAGACATAGCCAGGACCAAAAGGCCCGACGTAGGATTTACCCCTGGAGTGAAAACTTAGCAAGTGTTGATGAGCCTGGCAAGAGATCCCGGCATTTTGATGACCAACTGGACACTGACAATGGGGGGTGGTTGCATCAGATCCCTGGATCTGTAAGAAAGGCTTTGTAAAATACCTTAAGAATGTAAGGCTATAAAATGTATGTACTAAATATTTTGAATGAAATAAAATGGTTTTTAAAAACAGAATCTCACCACGTTATGAACTCTCGCGTTTGTTCACGCTTAGCGCAGTCTGTCCCTGAGAAAAAAAACTTGCGCAATGTGCGCGCGTATGGGCGTGCTTGTGCTGTAGTGGCTGTGTGTGTGTGTGTGTGGGTGTGTGTGTGTTTCAAAAACAGAAAAAGGGGGGCGAGGTGTTTGTTAAAAAAATACCCTTGCATCTGCGCTCAAGGCTCTCTCTCTATGCATGGGGGGGTCGTTTGAAACCAGGGTTTACACTATCAGGCCAAACAGATGTCTAAAAGTCATTCAGCCCAGTGCTGTCGAGACCTCCCCAGCCCCAGCATCTAGATGCTAGCCCCCGGAGATTTTAGAATATCAAAAGATACCTAATGTTTAGACGCCACCCAATACCCTATGTTTGAACCAAATGGCTGGTGTTTGAACCACATGCCTTAGGTTTCAAAGATAACTTTTTAGGCTGTTTTAGCGCGAAAAATACGACACCACTAGAGTCCGACGGCTACAAAAGCTAAGCAAAACAGGTCCCCCCTGTTAGCATCGTTTTCGCGCATTTACCCTACAGCATTCCTCCAGGAATAGTTATCGGACGGACCCCTTTAAAAAAGATCTGGTAAATACCCTCCTGATGGATATTTCTCAAGGTTAGTTCTTGAAATAAATATTTACATATGCTATATATTAGATTTGTTTGTTCTTGGGAATTGTTTGAAAACGTTGTATGTTATAGAAATATTAAACAGGTCTTAGGGCCCGGATTCTTAACGTATAAAATGTCAATATTAGCTAAAATGATTAGAGCTTTAATATTATCTAATGTTTTTTTTAGATTCTCAAACCTTCACTCAGATTCTCCGAGATATAACTGAACTCGAACCGGTCGTAGGGTCTCCGGAACAAATTGTTTACATCCCAACGCCGACCCTGAATTGTAGTAAGTAAGATTCCAAGAATTCCTTAAGAATATTTATACCTTAAAAACAAAAAGTATCGGCGTCTTATATTAAAAGTTATTTTATGTGTTTACAGCGGAAATACCTCCTAGAACGGGTGCCATAGGGAGTCTACACGGTTTCTGTGAAGGATATGCCTACGAGACAATTGTGCCCTACTCCCAGGATGTATTTACACAGAAGCCGCAAACAGAGACTTTAAACGGCCTGTCAACTCCCCTGACCCAGGACCGCTGGACGCCCCCTATTAAACACCAACGGACAATCAGGGCCCAGATCCACAGGTCCGCTTCACCCGAACAATACTACTGGGAGGGTATTCACGAGACAGCGTTACAAGGACAAGGTATGAATCAATTATAATTTATATATATATATATATATTTTATTTTTATGCCTGAATATGTTTAAACATGTACTAATGCTGTTTTTTTTTTTAAATTTCAGGCTCACAAGCTACAGACCAGGCAGATGCTATAATTAGGGTTGCCCAAAGACATGTTCCCGAGTTCTCAGAGCTTCTTCAGAACAGCCCTCTTCAAAAAAGCCGAGGTATTTAATTAATGTATTGTTAATATATAGGCTTATATCTGAAATGTATTTTACATTTTTATCAAACATATTTTAGGGTTAATAACCTATTTTTCTGTATGTATTATTTTTAATGCAGACTCCTCGCCTGCTTATAAAGACCTCCAAGAAGCTACACATCTAGATCCCGAGGAGGCGCCAAAGACCCCAGTCACCAGAACAGCGAAGCCTGATGATTTCAAAGTTTTAAATGACATTTCTGAGGTAGACGATTTGATGTTCTGTGAAGTGGCCAACCTTATTGAAGCGGCCAATTCTGGTGCGGCAAAAGCCTCTTGTGAAATAGACCAAGCCGTGCTTTTCAAGGCTTTTACACAGGGTTTAAAATCACGAAAGGCTTTACTTCAACGTCGTATGGGTATTCTATTCGAACATCAATACAATCAGGATGTGTCATTCTGGCGTAGAGAGCTTCCCCGCATGTTAAACAACAGTAGGGTTAAAACAAGCAAATACCTCCGTTAAAAAACACATATGTAAAAAAAACACAAGCACACACATCCTTAAGTAGAGAAATGGCGCCCCCTATAGACCTAAGCGAGACAATTGAAACCCTCTTAGCGGAAATCCCTACAGAGCTCCAAGATATAATTAACCATATGAATGATTCTGGGCTAATTGACATAGGGGCTATAGATGAAAACCTATTATCCCAGATTCCCTCCGAACTCATTGAAATTATTACACGTATGAATGAGTCAGGGTCTGCAGATGAAAACAGGTTATCACAGATACCCGAATCAATCATATCTTTAATTACCCAGATGAACGAGAGCCCAAGGTTTAATTCTGCACCCCCTACACCTCTAAGCCATCCTTTAACACCCTTGTTCGAAGAGGAAACCCAATACGATGTTTTTGAACAGCTGAACAAATGTCTATCAAATCTGGATCGGGAAGGTCTTGATCACAATGTACAGAACGAAAGCCCTAGGTTTAATTCTGCACCACCTACACCTCTAAGCCAGCCTTTAACACCCATGTCTGAAGAGTCTGAAACCCAATACGATGTTTTTGAACAGTTGGACGATTGTCTAGCAAATCAGGATGGGGATGGTCTTGATCGCAGTGAACATGTTTTGTATCGAAATAAATTCCACAATATTGAGGTTCGACAGTTTTTCAATTTCGCATGGGGGGGTCAGATTCGGGAATATGCTGTGTTTTACGTAATGCTTATGGACACTTTGAATGAACTGGTAGATAGAGTTAGAGCTTATAGCCAACCAAGGGATACCTTACAGTTGGAAATTTTAGGAGACAGTCTGCAGAGCCGTGTGTCGCTTATTTTAAATAGGGGTGAAGCAGATCTTGAACAATTTGTTAACCTGCTAGAACGCCTTGTTCAGTCAAATTTAAACGTGCTAGCAGATAGGACCCTCGAACTTGTAGTACAATTAGTCCGGCCACCCCAAGGAGGCGGCGGGCAGAGACGTAAACTCGATAGCCTGATGCAGTCCGAAATCATAAGCAATAAAAAGGCCTACCTCATAATCGTTCACAATCATGGTAATAAGCTATGCTTTGCCATAGGTTTGGCCCACTTACTCAGCCCAGGATGTACAGAGCGCGAAGCGTTACAGAAAGCTCAAGAGCTACAAAAGGCTGTGGGTTTAGGTATACAGGATGCTGTGGCTTTCTCAGACATAGGCAAATTTGAAAACTTTCTGAATATCAAGATTGTGGTTTTGTACCACAGCAGGGCTAATGACGCGCTCCTGAAGTTCCAAAATATACAAGA